>NC_056541.1:2028512-2151012 GCF_910596095.1 Thunnus maccoyii | reverse complement strand
TGGTCTCGATGGCCTCCATCAGTCTGTTGAGGAGGGGAGGGGCCGTGTCCGGGGGTCCGAACTGATCTGGGAGTTCTGGCAACACGAAGCCTAAAAAAAAACACAAACTGTTCAACATCACAACATAAACACAGTTTCTGTAGCTGCGAGCCAAAAAAAAATTCCATGTTAGTATAAAACAGAGCAGAGTGTGAGGAAACGTTTCACTTCCTGTAGTGACAGTTTGGTCTATTTTCTCTCAGGAGATGTTGGTGATTGACAGGCAGACGACACGCTACTCATCACGTACTGTTTCTGCAGTTTGTATCACGGCTGCAACTAAACATTATTTTAATTATCAATTAATCTTCATGTTCACCAGCTGGTCTCCAGTTACTGTGGTGAGAATGAAGCAAGTTGGGTCTCCGCTTTAAGTCCAACAAGTCAAGTCATTGGCTACGTAGCGGAAGGGGAGGGACTTTTCAAACTGGAAATGGTGGCTGGGTACGTTGTAACTATGGTGAACATCGCTATACATCGTTATACATGTGTTTTTTCACACTAAGCACCACTATACTGTTGCTGGATATAAGCCGTCAGTATGTTTTGGGGTTAATGTAGCAGTCTGTAATGATTTGATAGCACAAATGCTAACGCTAGCTAATGCTGATTAGCGATCGTCATTTCCAGTAAGCGCACAACGGCTGTGTTTGATTTGAGACGACACTACTCTGTTGAATCTCACTCACTACACCAGTAATATATTAGTGTAGACAGTGAACCAACAGAAGTGATTTGAGACGCAGCTTTAGAGAATTTACTGTGAAGAGGAAACACTTCAGTGACGACCTCTAATATGACTGGATGAGAACTGCAGGAAGCAGACTGAGTTCCATGAAACAAAACAGGTAACTGCTGCAAACCTTAACCACAACACACACACACACACACACACACACACACACACGCACACACACGCACACACACACACACACACACGTATTTCCTGTGTTCGCTGGTGGCAGCAGAACAGAGCTGAGATCTGTTCAGTCAGCAACCACAACCCTGACTAAACACCAGCTGTGTGTGTGTGTGTGTGTGTGTGTGTGTGTGTGTGTGTGTGTGTGTGTGTGTGTATGTGTGTCCTTATACTTGAAGCTTTTACTGTAAACATGCTGGTTGAGGTTTTCTATAATGTTTTTTTCCTTCTTGAGGTTAAAGTTTAGTTCCATGAAGTACAAAGAAATGCCACTTATTGACATTAGTTGCTGCTTGTGTGTGTGTGTGATTGTACATAAAGCTCCTGAGGAAGCAGCTGAAGGAAACTGACGTGTGTGTGCGCGTGTGTGTGAGTCACTGTGAGCAGATTCCAGGATGAAAACTGTTCAGCAAAGTGATGAAGCTGATTTATAATTAAAAAAAACATTTCTGCATATAAACACACAACATACATGTTGCATCTTTTATCAATACATGGATGTCAAGTTCATCTACTGACGGGAAACATTTAAAAATAACAAATGAGTCTCACAGAGAAACAGATTTAAATAAGGAAGTGAATAAGTGTGACAGATTAAATGAAAGCATCATGTAGTCAAACTAGCCTGATTATTGTCGCCTGTTCACGAGGAGCTGAATGTTCATCATCGTTGACGTCAATCACAGAAATGTAACGCTACAAGGAAGCAGCTGATTCTCTCTGTTTTACTTCCTGACAACAAACCTTCATGTTTGGATCCAAACCAGCGATGACCTCATCTATTAACTAAGTATTATGTTTGTATCAAAGCTGATATATCTTTATTAAAAACACATCAGTGAGTCACAGCGCTGCACTGGCTCACATGTGTCTTCATTATGTTTAGAAACGGCTCCAAACACTCATAACAGCGTCATGTTTTCAGTCTCTGGAGAGCAGTTCTGTGTAAGACGCTACTGAGCATGTGCAGGAACGCTCTTCTACACTCTCTAATCTTCCGTCCGTCCTCGTTTCTATCTGATCGTCTGTTCGGTCGTTAAGTCTGACTGATGTTTTTCTGGACTCACCCTCGGACTCGGAGTCGGTCCTCGCCGACGCGGCGGACGGCGGTCTGGGTGGGCGGGGCTTCGGCGTAGGCGGGGACATCCTCTTTCTGCCGACGAACTCCACGTACGTCCCCGGGAAGTCGCCTTTTTCCTGTCGGCCGGAGACGTATTAACACCACGGCATTAGACTGATGTTCAGAGGTGTCGATACTCATGAGAAACATTTAATTTGTCCTCCATCACTTCCACTGTAAGGTCATTATGAAGGAATCTGCTAACGGTCAGTATGAACAGGAGGAATGATTACAGCAAGAAAAACCCTGACTGATGCTTCAACACACACTGGTTAGAAAATACACAGATCTACTGTTAAAAAATCTGTTATTGAATCTTTCAAAGACTAGAAAAGCTTCTTCTAGCAGCTTCTTTGTTTAAAATGACATAAAAACATGTTGAACATCAGCTGCAGCCAATCACAGTGTTTCCCCGACATTCATTCAGCAACGATCGTTAATATCTACTGATGGTTTTCACTCGAATGCTGCTCGAGCGCGATGACGCCCTGCGATACTGGAGTGGAAATGTTTTGAGTCATCCTCCCTCTTGTGACGGTGAATGCGAGCAGAGGAAAAGCTTCGCGGTAAGTCGTCGGTCTGGCAGGAAAAACTACAGCGTGTCAGATAATAGACGCTGCAAGTGAGCGTCAGACTAACCTGAACCGGGCTGTCTGTCTGATGAGTGTCTTCAGTTTTTGATTCAGTTCTGTTAGTTTCATGTATTGATGTGAGGAAGGTTACAGTCTCCTCATCATCATCATCATCGCTCCACACAGATCTGATGTTTTCAGCTCTTCAGTGACGTTTAAGTCACATGATTCATGTATTTATTCTAGGGGATGCATGATATTGGATTTTTTGCTGATATTTCCATCTCACTGTGGCCGATGTGTGCACATATTTTTTTCCAGCTGGCTGAGGAGACTATTATACAAGAATAGATTATACTAATGATCATCAAGAAAGACAATATATGAAGGAAGATCTTAGGAGGTCTTAAAACTTGAATGAACCTGCCAAGTGGGAGCAGCAGCAGAGTTTTCATTGAGTTTATTAGACAGACAGGATTAATGTGTAGGATTTAATCTCTGGTCGACACTCCGGAGCAGAAGGTGGCGGTGATGCACCTGATACGCTGGTCGCCAACCGCCGTTATAAACCAAAAAGATTTTTTTTCCCAAACAGAGTGGTACATCCTGTCGGCCGAGGTGTTTCCTATCTGTGCAGCCGAACTTAGCGGCTCCTCGACGGACTGTGTTAGCCTCTGCTAGCCTGCCAGCTAACGTTAGCCCCGGTTTGTTATTCAAGTTAAAGCGGGAGGAAGCAGCTGATCTGACGGACGGCTGAGTGAAGTGGAGGAAACACCGGGACCGTCGGGGTGAAACAGTCCGTGCATTTTAGAGCTTTTATCAGCCGATACCGATGACGTGCCGATAATATCGTGCATCCCTAATTTATTTGTTTACATTTGTTTATCCACACAACAGCAGAAACTGAAAACGTGCATAAAAACAGGAGGATCGTTATTATTCTCGATCACGGCGGCGACGTCATACCTGCGTGGTCTCGTTGAAGCCCGGCAGCCAGCCGATCTCCGACGGCCGTTCTTCGGCTCCGCTGCCGCAGCCGAGCGCCAGCAGCGCTCCTTTGCTGACCAGCAGCATGTCTCCCACATGCAGGTCGATGTCCTCCTCCCTCTCCTTCTTGTACTCGTACAGCGCTCGGTACTGAAAGGCCTCAGAACTCATGACGGCGGCTTACGGCGGTGTATGGCTTCACAATGACTAACACAAAAAAAAAACAAGAGCTCTGGATAATAAAAAAATATAAAAAAATAGGATTTAAGTCTTTGCCTGAGAAGATCTAATGAGGAGAATCTAGACTGAGTAAATATGGCGTTTGCAGCTGTCTGTGAGTCTCCCCTGTCTCCATGTCTGCTAATGTCCTGTCATCCCTCCAGACCCAGCCACAGCCGCTCAATCAAAGCGTCCTCGTCGTTCATGAACAGGAGTCTCAGCAGAGGTGGCGGCCACATCTGGGGCTGCGACAGATCACCTGTGATAGGAGGAGGAGGATGAGGAGGAGTAGGAGGAGGAGGAAGGTTAACAACTAGCGTGAGAGGAGAGTGATGCTGCAGCAGATCATCAAAGGATACGTCTATCTACCAAACGCTGCATTAAAATGAACTCAAGAAGAAGAAGATGTCACAGATATAACACCTCGGTCGGACTCACACACTGTTACATATAAACTCTTATATTCAACTTCTGAAATACAGACGTAACGACTTCCTGTCTGTCTGTTTGACAGACGTGTGACTTGAAATCTGTACTTCTGACAGGGTTTCCCCTCCGGATGTCGTTCAGCCGAACCTGAAGCGTCTTGTGATCGATTCAGTTTATAGACGACAGCTTGAACAATAAATCACACTTCTGAAACATACGGCAGAGACTCTACTCTCTCTGAGGAACGTCTGAACAACATATCATAGTTATCCATCAAATAGTTTGATCTGGACAGAAGTTGTGGTCTGACTGATGCAGCTATTAACACTTCAGTATCAGTAAAGCTGCGACTAACGGTTATCTTCTGATTAGTTGTTCCGTCTATAAAATGTCAGGAAATCGTGACAAATGTTGATCACAGTTTCTCAAGACGACGGCCTTCAATTTCCTGTTTAGTCCCGACAAATATTTGAGAAGTTGGAATCTGAATTTTTGGAAGAAACTATCGATTATTTTCGTTATCAATCGATCTGTTTTTCCCTCCTCATTTATAAACGACTCTATAATGTAAGAAAAGTCAATCACAGTTAATCTATTAATCAACCAACAAGACAATTACTCAGGAACTTTTTTTTAATAGTTAAATAATCATTTTAATTATTTCTCTGGAGCTGCAACAATTAGTCAACGGATCAGTTAGTTGCCAAATATTTAATTAATCAACTATTTCGATCACAAATTGTTTTAAGTCTTTTTTTTTTTTTTTTAAACTTCTCTGATTTCAGCTTCTTAAATGTGAATATTTCCTGGTTTCTTTAGTCTCTCTGACAGTAAACTGAAGATCTTTGAGTTGAGGAAAAAACATTTGAGGACCGTTTTCATCATTTTCTGACAAACTAATTAATTAATCAAGAAAATAATTGACAGATTAAATCGATAATGAAAAATAATAGTTGCAGCTCTAAAACTGTCCGACCTTTCTATTGTGAGAATTTCCTCCTTTTTCTTTGTCTCATGTGATTATAAACTGAATATTTTAGACATTATCAGACGTCACTTTAACCTTTAAGAAGTTGTGACCAAACCGATATCGATCATGTAAATCATCTTTAGTTGCAGCCCTACAATAATATGTGCATTAGATATTAGGAAAAAAAAACACAACATGTCAGATTTAAATTGTCAGACTGTATCAAATAACAACCAGATTATCAACATAGTAAATAATACAGCTGAAGAGAAGAAAAACTGTGCAAAACTATTAGTGATGGAAACTAACTAAGCAGTACATTAACTTAAGTACTGTATTTAAGTACAATTTTGTGGTACTTGTATTTTACTTGAGTATTTCCATTTGGTGCTACTTTATATTGAACACTACGATAATATGTATATTATACTATATTGTACTTGCTGATAATAGTAGGATTTTTCATGCATGACTTTTACTTGTAATGGCTTATTATTAAATTACTGTACTGGTACTTTTACTTAAGTAAATGATCTGAATACTTTTTCCACGACTATGTATAATTAATAATTATTTAATAATTATTTTACAATTATCCGCTGTCATACACGCAAAACAGAAGAGATTTTAAGGTACTTTCCCGGTCGCAGCGTTTAAAAAAAAACCCCCAAGTTAAAGTTACAGTTTCTTTTCTCACATACACTCCGACAATTAACCTTTAAGCTAAAACTCCCAAACGTTGTAAAAAAAAATGTAATAAAACCACCGATCAGAGCTCGGATCCCTCCAGGAAACGGGAAACGACAATGCATGCCAGTGCTAGCTTTAGCTTTAGCCTTGTTAGCTTATGCCAGTCGCTCCGACGCCTCACCTTTTTTTTTAATTTTTCACCAACAAACACCTCCAGCGGAGCAAACAGCGGACGCCATTACGGAGCAGCGATGTCACACGACGTCCAGATGTTCTTTAAAACTGAAATATTCAGTTATTTTATCGATTATTTCCGAGATGAATACGCTCGTGTCAGTCGTCTGATTTTTTTTTTAGCAGCGAGACTGGAGTCAAGTTAACATTGGAGAAAAGTAATGCTCCAATTGGAGCAAAGCGTTTCCGGTATGGCCCGTCAAAATAAGAGTTTTATAATATCAAAACACCAAAAAACGTCATATCATGCTTCAGTTTTCAGCGGAAATCGCAATTCTTGTTAAATATTCATACAATAAATTTACAGTCGCTTCCTTAATACTCTTACACCTTACATCTTCTTAGTTGAGATGTGTTATATAACAGCGTAAAGCGAAAAGAATTGACAAGTTCCTGTTGGCTTTCAGATTAAAGCGCACAGACGAACATGTGCTTCAACATTAGTGAAACTACAGACCAGCAGCGAGCAAATAACGAGGACTTCTGCTGGTTAATATATGAAATATGAAATAAATAAAATATTGTTTCCAGCACTCTTTCATCTGTGACGTTTATTCACAGCGTCAAAAACCTGCAGGAGTCATAAATACACGGATTTAAGAGATTACAGCCGATTACAGCTGGAGGCAGGGCACTGACGTCACATCCGGTAACCTAGATTTTAATGCAGTGTGCAGGACTGTCAAGACAAGGCTGCATAGCAACAAAAGAGTGTGTGTGTGTGTGTGTGTGTGTTGGAGGGGGGTGTACTGTATTCATGCTGTCCTCATTCATTCAGCTCTTATACAAGCACCACTGTGTGTGTGTGTGTGTAGCAGGTTTTCTTTCTGTCAGTGAAAAGCAGGGTGACTCCTGTATCATGTGACTCCTGCTGCAGCGTTTCCAGAACAAACTGCACCATCAGACGCACAGCTGGACGTTCGTGCATCATCACAGACACTTCTTTAAAATATTAAAATCTTTATTTACACCAGAGAGGCGCGACAGACACAAATCATTACATGTCCTCAAGTTCATAAATAAACAACACTGAGAAAATATGTTTGAGGGTTCAGTTCAGTTCATTCTGCACATTTTCATAAAATCTTCATGAAGTTTTGCACCTGAGGATTGAAGATTAGAGACACGAGAAAAAGTAATTCTGAGAATAATATCAGAACTCCAATCAATTTTTCACACGTGGCCCTAATCTACCGTATGTTTTCATGAAAAAAAAAAAAAAAAAGATCAAAATTAAACAGCACTTTAGAGGTTTTCTATTCACTAGCTTAATAAATATTGTATGTAGGCTGAATTTCTGATTATGTGTAAAAAAGGTCTGCACACATTAACTTTCACATTGTTGTTGTTAAAATGTGAAAATAATATTGATATTATGCTGTTAGCGCCCCCTACAGGCTACACTGTTCATCACAGCCACAATGTAAATGTTTTCTCTTTAATTAATTATTCGTGTAGTCCGTTAAATGTCAGCGAATTGTGACGACTGTCAATCCCACGTTACTCTTCAGAATGTCTGAAACCTAAAGATAATGATAAGATAACGGTTTATTATCATAGAAGAGTAAGAAAATATTCACATTTTGGAAGCCGGAGCCAGTGAATGTTTGTCATTTTTGTTCCAAACGACTAGTCAGCTGATCGTTGCAGCTCAACTTTTATGTGTCGCCTCTTATTGTTTGTCTGTTTTTGTGTGTTGAAAATGTTTGATGTTGGACTCTCAGAGCAGCAGCTCCTGGTGTGAGTTTTACCACCTGATCAGGTCCCAACAAAGTATTGATAAAAGGGTTTTGGATTATCTAACTTTCCCCCCCGACTGTATCGTCTGCGTGTTATTGAGGATGTTAAACTTCTCAAGCAGAAGAGAAAAAACTCATCACTGAGATCATATTTACAGTGACGTCAATGGTGTGTAAAGTGTGTATTCACATTGTTATAATGAAGAGATTGTCAGTACATAATGTTTTTTCCTCAAATGCTGAGTGTGATCACAACATCTGGACCAGTAAACATGTTCATCTGAGATAACGTGAGTCTGTGGTTCTCCTCTACATGCTGAAGACGTCTCCCAGTCTGTGAACCGCCAGGCTGATCCTCCCCGACAGCCGCAGCTCGTCCTTCAGGAAACGTCCCACCTGCTCGGAGCAGAGGACGTCGCAGAACACCCAGATCTCCGCCCGCTCCCTCTGGATGTTGGCGTTGCACGTCGGCAGTCTGGAGCTCCGGACGAACCGGTTCAGAGCTCGCCACACCTGGAGGGAGCGGGGCGAGAACAGGTGAGGAAGGAGGAGGGAAAGATGACAAAACAAAACGATGAAGCGTGAAAAAAATGAGACACAAAGGTCAAGAAGGAGAGGAAGAAACATTATTAATAATAATCTGCATTTATTTTGATAACTGATTGTTTGAGTCCCTTTCAAAGTAAAACTACCAAACACCCTCAGATACAGCTGGTTAATTAATTAAACAACCACTGACTGTATATAAATATGGACGACGCGTCTCAACTTCCTGCCGCTGTGCAAAAGTGAAGCCAAAATATCTCCTCTCCGGGAGCCGCCATCTTGCTTGTGTCACATTTGGAGCCAAAGTCTGTCGATCGTGATGTCACACCCACTTTTTATATTGTCAAATAAATCCAAAAAAAAAATGAACATTTGCACAAACATCAGCGTGATAAGAACAAACTATAATGACAGAAACCATGTTTGGGAAAGTCGTATCTACCGGGTGGAGATCCAGATGTTTTGGCTTCACTTTTGAGGAGCCGTCATGGCGTCCATGTTTATATACAACCAACGGTTCCAGACATAATTTAAAACTCCGCTGCAACGATGAGTCAATTGATCGACTAGTTGACAACTATTAAATTCAGTTATAACAGTCAGATTTTAAGAAAAAATGCTAAATGTTTCTGGTTGCAGCTTCTTAAATGTGAATATTTGCTGGTTTCTTTAGTCAGACAGTAAACTGAAGATCTTGTGGACAAAACAAGATGTTTGAGGACGTCGTCTTAGACTTTGGGAAACACCGATCAACGTTTTTCACAAGTGTACATGTTGTCACTTGATACTGGGAGGTTCTGAGAACAGCGGAAAACTACGTCAAGGACAGATAAAGATCCACAGATCCACCAGACTGAAACATAAACACACACAGTGACGCCGGCGTTTACAGGAAACAACAATCCCACTAATCTGTCAACATCACCGTGTCTGATACAGATGTTCTCAAGTCCGTCCAGGAGCCGGCAGATGTTCATATGTTGTAACTGATCTATTAATCACACGTTTAACCGTTACATCTACAGGTCCACATTTATTTAATCCATGAAATGTTGAAAAAATATAGGGGGAAAAAATGTCCATGGTGATCAATTTAGGGGCTGCAACTGATTATTATTTCCATTATTGATCAATCGATTTGTTGTTTGGGCCATAAAATGTCTCAAGATGACGTCTTCAAATGTTTTGTTCTGTCCACAACTCAAAGATCTTCAGTTTACTGTCACAGAGACTAAAGAAACCTGAAAATATTCACATTTAAGAAGCTGCAATCAGAGAATTTGGACATTTTCTTCTCGAAAAATGACTTAAATTGATTATCAGAATAGTTAGCGATTAATGTAATAGTAATCTAACTAATCGATTAATAGACTAATTGTCTACTTCAATGGGCTTGTTTCGTTCGACCAACAGTCAGGAGCTTAAAGATATACGACTGACTGTCATATATGTCAAAGAAAAAGAGCAAAACTCACATTTAAGAAGCTGAAAGCAGAGAAAGTTTTGTGATTTAGCTTGAAATCAACATTTGTTCCATAAAATGTCAGAAAATGGTGAAATGTTTTGTTTTTGTCCACAACTCAAAGATCTTCAGTTTACTGTCACAGAGACTAAAGAAACCTGAAAATATTCACATTTAAGAAGCTGCAATCAGAGAATTTGGACATTTTCTTCTCGAAAAATGACTTAAATTGATTATCAGAATAGTTAGCGATTAATGTAATAGTAATCTAACTAATCGATTAATAGACTAATTGTCTACTTCAATGGGCTTGTTTCGTTCGACCAACAGTCAGGAGCTTAAAGATATACGACTGACTGTCATATATGTCAAAGAAAAAGAGCAAAACTCACATTTAAGAAGCTGAAAGCAGAGAAAGTTTTGTGATTTAGCTTGAAATCAACATTTGTTCCATAAAATGTCAGAAAATGGTGAAATGTTTTGTTTTTGTCCACAACTCAAAGATCTTCAGTTTACTGTCATAGAGACTAAAGAAACCAGAAAATATTCACATTTAAAGAAGCTGGAACACTCGGAGAGAGACGATGATAAATTAAATCGATTAATCAGCTGATGGTTTCAGTTCTACACAGAATAAAACAGACGTGTCAGCTGCTGAATCTACCGACCTGTTCGATGTCCTTCGCCTCCCCGCAGTTGTGCTGACCGATTACCCATCTGACCCTCTGGCGGAGGTGGAGACTGTGGACGGAAACCATGTGACGGTACCGTTTGGACAGCGACTGCGAGCTCTGCAGCGGGACACTTTTCTGTGCAGAGACGCTCCAGGACCGTTTGACCGGCGAGTCTGTGATGGAGACGCCGTCTCCGTGTTTGTCAGGAGACGGTCTGGTGACCTCTCCATCTGGTCTGTTAAAGAGCGAAGCCGGAGGAACGTTTTCTGACACGCAGACGCCGTCTCCGGGCGCTCTGGTGGCCTCTGCGTGTGGACGACCATGACGTCTTTCGGCGAGACAGTTGTCGACTTTGGGTTTTTGTAGTTTGATTTCTGCGAGGGGTTCGGTCACGGCCTCCGCTGTGTGAGCGTGCGGCCGGCTGTCAGAGGAGAGGATCTGATCCGAGGCGGTGATGATAGGAGGCGGTTTGGCGGGTCTGATGGGCAGGTTGCTTCCTGCGGCGGCGGCGGCGGGGAACCAGGGGGTGAAGACCGGAGGAGGCCGACAGGGAAAAGGCTCCAGAAGCTTCTGTGTCTTCTCTAACAGAGAGCCGAGACCGTCAGCTGATCCAGGCTGATAGTGCAGAACCACATCCTCCATACAGACGGACGAAGATCAGAGGACTGACTGCATCCCCCTCCTCCTCCTCCTCCTCCTCATCTTCATCTTCATCCTTATGATGATATCACTTCAGTCAGACATGCAGGGGATGATGGGAAGACGGTGGGAGGCAACGCAGTTTAGTCCAAATAAAACCTGTGAAAATTCAAGCAGAAGTTCATTTATTAACGTTTGTTCTGGAGCTGCAACGATCCGTCAACCGACAGCAAATTAATCTGCAACTGTTTTGGGTTTAAGACAGACTTGAAAAATTGTGAACTCGTCCTTTAAGTCGTTGGCATGACGTCTTCCCTGAAGTGTGTCTGTTTCTTGTCATGAGGTTTCTTCACTTTTTCCCCATTTGAGGGTTTTTAAGGGAGTTTTTCTTCATTTGAATCAAGGGTCTAAGGACGGATGAGGATGTTGTTCTGCTGTACTGACTGTAAAGCCTCCTGAGGCAGATTTGTGATTTCGGGCTTTACAAATAAAAACTGACTTGACTGATGACTTCCTTTTCTTTCTGTGGTTGTCAGGAGATTTACAGGAAACTGACTTTATCTTTCAAATATCTTCTTACTAATAAAGTGAGAGAAGTCACGTTCAGACTGCTCCATAAATTCTACTCGGCTAAATCGTTTCCTCTTAAATACAAAAAACAGACATCGATACCTGTTGTTCATTTGGTGAAACCAGCACTGACACACCTGGACATCTGCTCTAATCTGACGTTCTCAACTTTATTCAAATGTATTTTCTATAATCTATTATCTGTTTTGCCAAATTTCACAAACATAACTGTAAGTTCAATAAGTGGAGGCCCCTCCAGCCTGTACTTTGCTTCTCTTAAGTCTTCCACAAATGTTAAAGCTATGAAAAATGTGCTTTTATTTACATTAACAGTGCTTCTAAAAGATCTGTGTTGATTTATATTTATTTAAAATCTTTTTTTTTCTTCTTTACTATTTATTAATTTATGCTGCTCCCTTTGCTCGTTATATTTTCTTATGTGTGTATTATTGATCTGTTATTCATGCCATGTCTGTGTGCTCTGGTTTAAATTAATATGTTGTTTTGTAATTTGTGGTTTTTTAAATAAAGTTTGGAGGGAAAACTGCTGATATACAGGAAGCACAAAGTAATATGATACAGCATTAAAAAAACAACAATTAATTCATCTGTATGAATGAGCTGCAAATATATTATATTTATATTACATTTACATTATATTTACAGTTAATATAACATACATTGTGGCTATTGACAGATACAGAAATCAACCGCAGTATTTCGTACAATAACTTTAACTCTAAATCCTGATTTAAATATTAACGGTCGGTAATATTTCGTATTGTTTGTCGTTTGTATTTTTTTATAATTTAATTGATTGTTACAGTCTAGAAATACAGACTCAAAATAACGATTAAAGTAGGAGCCGGTTCCTGGTCGACAGCCCTGTCAGGTAGCTAACGCTAACTAGTTGTTTTTAGCTTATTATGCTAACTGTTAGCTAACGGCGGCTAGATTCACTAACTGACGACAGAAACCAACAGACGAACACAACCGACATTTGTTTTTAATTTCTGCAGACAGACATCGGTCATCACAGAAACTCCTCTGATGCGGAACAGTGTTAATAATAGAAAACAAACCTTTTCATTAGCTGACTGTGGTCGTCTGTGTCCGCCATCAATGAGTTAACATGGAGACGTTAACTGTGCGCGTCCCGTGAACTCTCGCGAGAGTTGAAACAAACGGCAGCTTCAGTTTAAAGGTTTTATTCTTTGTTTTAAGATTCACTGAATATAGAAAAAAATCTTTTAAATCCCTGATAAAATCGGAATTTCATCCCTAATCATATAATCTCCCTGCTAGGTGCTATTAAATTAGTTTTAACATTTAACTAATATATAACTGAATTTATATAAATTGAATTTTATTAAAGGCAAAATTAGAATAAAATTAAAAATGTATATTTAAAATTGACACGTGATAGATTTTCACAATAAATGTTACAAGAAAATAAATGTTGGGAACATCACTTTTATATTTCCTTTATTATTATTATTATTATTTTATGGTGTTTTATTTAATTTTATTGTCATTATCATTTTAATTGTGCTTTCATTTAGTGTCATCATTTTAGTATTTTATATGCATCTCCATATATTTTGCACATTTATCTGTTTTATATTCAAGGTTTGGTCTTTTAAATTTTACCTGCTTTATATGTTTATGTCTTTTATTTGCATCTTATTTGTTTACATATTAATTTATTTATTTTCCTTTGCTCTTCCATCTTTTTCAATTCGTTTTTTTTTTGTGCTGCTTTGTTCAAACTATCAGCTGTAAGACATCAAACGTCAGCCGAGCTTCTGCAGCTCTGTTCTCACAGTTTTGTTGACTTTGGCTACAAATAAAAGTTTCCTGCAACCAACAAAATATTGGATTATTGATTACAGAACATTCCTGTTAGAGGTTCCTCAGGTGTGAAGCTGCTTCCTGTTTCTTCCGTTCTGAACTGTGGAGCAGCCTCCACTCAGATCTCACAACAGCAGCCTTGATAGTTATAAAAAGAAATTAAAGACCAACCTTTTTAATTAACTTTACTGGTATCATTGTTAATATTATATTGTATTGTGACCAAACTGTTTTGTTTGTTTTCATTTTTCTGTTTATTTTTGTAATCAAACTTTTTTTTTTTTTTAAACTTATTTTCAGTTGATCTTGTTTTGAAAGGCACTTTGGGCTGCATCTGTGCATGAAAAGTGCTAATCAACTACAATTATTATTATTATTATTATTATTATTATTATTAGGTCAGCTGTTACTTACGCTTTAGTTTGGCTTTTCAAAATAAAAGTATTTTTTGGAGGCATTTTCACCAAGTCATAAAGTTGTTTGATAAAATGATGTCATGTCTGAGCAATGATCACAAATGAGCTAAAAAAAAAACAACCAAAACAATTAAATTTAAACATCAACTGTTTTGTTCAGTAAAGAACTCTGTAATCCCACAAAGTTTGAAACATTTAAACTATAAATATTAACACTTCAGATTCACCACCGTCCATCATCCATCTTTCACTCTTTAATCACAGAAAACACATTAACATTAGAACTAAAAACTAAAGAAACCACACTGACGCAGCCCCGTAGTTTGTCAATAGGACATTTTATTTTATACGTCTGTTGTCTTTATTCAAATTACAGTAATATACTTGCTGAGATGACCACCGGCTGCAGCCTGGACAGCTAAAACTGACAGCTGTACTACTTGAAGCAAACTTTTTTTTTTTTTTCTTTTTTTTTGTCTTCTTTTTTAAAATTATCTTGCAACAGAAAAAAGCACATATGCCATGAGATGTGTGGTGGTGTTGGTGGTGGTGACGTCAGGTAGGTAGGGTTATAGTGCTGGTCTAAAAAAAAAAAAAAAAAGAAAAACAAACAAAAACAAAAAAACAAAATGAAGGAAAAAAACCTTGCGCGTTGTACATGTTGTAAAAGGATCAGAATATGGCACATTTGGTCCACGTTGGTAGTTTTATTATCTCGTTTTCAAACATGTAATAAACAAAAAAAAAAAAAAAGAAAGAAAACAGATCATAGTTGTACGTGTTGTTTTTTTCCCCAGAAGCACAGCATTAATGACAGCATATTGAAAACACGACTGTAGAGGGGGCCGCTCTTTAAGTTTCTCTTTTCTTTTAAAATCTTGAACTTATCAGCCAATTGTTTGTTTCTATTCTCCCTGGTACAGTATTATTATTATTAATATCTTCTTTCCATCCAAAATGAAGTGGGGGGGGGGCAGGGTGTGGGAGGTGGAGGGGTGGGGGGGCAGGGGAGTGGAGCTTCGTGGATGATTGACAAGGGGGGGATGGCTTTTGAACATTCACAGGAAGTAGTCAGGAGTGCGTCTGGTCACGTGGGGCTCGCCGCGGCGGGGGGCGGGGTCAAACTGAAGGCTGAAAAAAAGGAAAGCAGAAAAGGTTCGTTAGTGATGATTTCTGTCCACCTGGTGAATGTAAATCCAATATTCACTAGTCTAGTCTACAGCTAACTGTCTGTTAGCTGCTGAGCAGGAAGTGTACAGCAGCTTTTTAGAGCTTTTATTCTGAAAACGACGCTATGAGAGCCCTGAGAGTGAACCAGAACAGTAAAGTTGCAGCCGGACAGATAAACAATGAGCTGAAACTCACTATAAAAGTCTCTGTAGGTTCATCACTATGAGCCACGACCGACACATTACACACTGACAGATCAGTGTTATTATTAAGTTATTGATTATAGCTGCTTTAAACGAGGCTGCACCATTAAAACTTGTCTTAGCAAGTAAACATCTGTCCAATCAAAATCCATCAACATGCTATAAACTTCTAAAAATGAGTTTTGGGGGCAAAAAAAAGTACAAATTTCATCACTGCGTCTTATTTATATTTATATAAATGGAGAAATGAGTGTTTCAGAGTTAGTTGTCTGTGTGATGCAAACAGTTTTAACAGATGTGTAAATCTCCAGTAAAGTAAACCTGTTCTAACTAGTTCAGAAGTCCATGACAAACAGCTGTGATCTGAGGCTACAGTTGGAGACATTTAGACTGGTCATAGCAGGAAGTGCACATTAATAACATGAATCATGTTTCCATTTCCATGTGCAGGTTTCAGGCCGACTCACTGTGTAAATAGTCCGACTCACAGATGTAATTACAGCGGTTTATGAGACTCCAGCTACTTTATTTTTGACTGATAATAAAACGTTAAGACCCACAATATAAATATTTTACACACCATGTAAGAACAAAACTTATAATTAATCAAATAAATGTGTGGTCCAGCCCTTCCTGAAACCTTTTTTTTTTAAGCTTTGTGTACTTACAAAGAGTATTTGAGGGTGTCGTCCAGTTCCATGATGGCTGCCTGGTTTCCACAGCGGTAGCAGTAGTTTGGAGCACTAAAGATGGTCACCACGTTCTTGTCATGGCCCCAGTTGTAGCCCTGAAGGAAACCACAACACACGTTATTACACACCAGATATCCTGCTGTGACACGTCGGCCAGGTTTCCCCTCCAAAAAAAAAAAACAGGTTTTAAATCTGAAGGGACTTCCTGGTTCTCACTTCCTGTGAGGAGCCGGAGTCACATGACGCAGAGGTCTGATGACGTCAAACACGTTAGTGGCTGAACACTAGTGTGTGACCGACTTTGCTCCAAAATCAGCTGTGAAACTAACAGCTGATTAATCAATAACAGGACTGAGACTCTGTATTAAAATTTCAATAATCAATTGTTGTGATTAATGCCATTATCGATTAATCTGTCAATGATCAACTTCCCAGAGCACAAAGTGACGACTTTAAACTGATCAGATTAAACCCCAAAAATATTTCATTCAGTATCATATTTAATAAAAACAAAACAGTGAATCCGAATAACTCAGAAGCAGCAAATTAATTGATTTTCTTTCTTTTGAAGTTTTTCAAATTAAAAGTCCTTCTGTTTGTTTTTCATTCTCAGAGTCAACGAGGAATAAACAGAATCTTTATTTCTTCTATTTTATAGACAAAACCATTAATTATAAAAATAACCAAACAGTTGCCGCTTCTGGTTTAAACACGAGGTCATTAGTGTCTTGATCTAAGTGGGGTTTTTTTATAGTTTATTTTTTTATTGGAGGGATAAATCCATAGTTTAAAGTGGAAAACAGTCATATTGTTAATAATTAAACAGTTCAGTGACTGTTTATCGACAAACATCTGAAACAATCTGATCAACTTTTCAATCAGTTAAAGTTGTTTTAAAACATTACAACAAACTGATTCTGCTTTTATTAAATATTTTCTTCTGTTATTAAATAAAAAATAAAATCAAACGTGTGACTGAATCTCATCTGAACACAAAAGTGTGTCGGGTCACACGGATCAACAGTGGGAGTGAAACTGGTGCACAAACTGGGATGAAGGAGCACTGCAGCCGTGTAACTTTATATCACGTTGCCATGGAGACACCACTCTCAGGTTTTTTGGGGAAGCGTCGGTCCACTCGTGTCCGTGTGGGTGTTTATGTGCCGACTTGATGAAAATAAACTCAAAAAAGACCAAAGTTTAGCAGCTCACATTTCTGTAATAGTTGTTAGTTTTTTAGGTTCCTTTAATGCATTTCTACACAAAGCATTATGGGAAATCTGAATCACCTGGGCAGACGTGAACGCACTGAAACATCCTCCAGCTCAGGACGGAGTATTAAAGGAACAGTTTGACAGTTTTAGGGCAGAAACTAACGATTATTTTTCATTATCGATGAATCTGTCGTTTCTTTTCTCGATGAACAGATCAGTCGTTTGGTGAAAAATGTTGATCAGTGTTTCCTGAAGCCTGAGACGACGTCATCAAATGTCTTGTTTTGTCCACAACAAAGAAACTAGAAAATATTCACATTAGAGAAGCTGAAATCAGACAATTTGGACGTTTTTGTCCAACGTCCAAAATGATGTAAAACAATCGATCAATCATCAAAACAGTTGGCAACTAATCAATTAATCGACTAATCGTTGCAGCTCTAAGCAGTTTATTCACTTTCAGCCGGCAGCCGGTTAGCTTAGCTTAGCATAAAGACTGGAAACCAATGGAAACAGCTAGCCTGGTGCTGCCCGAGGGAAACTAAACCTGCATATCAGCACCTCTAAAACTCACTGACACACCTCTAAAACTCACTGATAAACCTCTAAAACTCATTGATACGCCTCTAAAACTCATTGATAAACCTCTAAAACTCACTGATACACCTCTAAAACACACTGATACGCCTCTAAAACACACTGATAGACCTCTAAAACACACTGATACGCCTCTAAAACACACTGATACGCCTCTAAAACTCATTGATACGCCTCTAAAACACACTGATACGCCTCTAAAACTCATTGATACGCCTCTAAAACTCACTGATACGCCTCTAAAACTCACTGATACACCTCTAAAACTCATTGATACACCTCTAAAACTCATTAATACACCTCTAAAACTCATTAATACACCTCTAAAACTCACTGATACGCCTCTAAAACTCACTGATACACCTCTAAAACTCACTGATAAACCTCTAAAACTCACTGATAAACCTCTAAAACTCACTGATACGCCTCTAAAACTCATTGATACACCTCTAAAACTCACTGATACGCCTCTAAAACTCACTGATACACCTCTAAAACTCACTGATAAACCTCTAAAACTCACTGATAAACCTCTAAAACTCACTGATACGCCTCTAAAACTCATTGATACACCTCTAAAACTCACTGATACGCCTCTAAAACTCATTGATACACCTCTAAAACTCACTGATACGCCTCTAAAACTCATTGATACACCTCTTAAACTCACTGATACGCCTCTAAAAACACGAGTAGTGGTTTCATTTTTACTCTCCTTATACGCACTTAAAACAAACAGTTATATTGAGTAAACAGAAACGTTTGTGTCTTTTGGATCGTAAACTGTTGTTTTTGGGAGTTATTCTGCAGCGTGTGATGCTACAGCTACTTCCTGTTTACATAGCTGATTGCTTTTAACTGGGTGGAGCCTCAGATGTTTCCTAGCAACCAATTCAAACATCACCAAAGTCTTAACAAGCCAAGACATTCCTCGAGTTTTTATCTGATTCAGTTAATCAGTAGTTTGAACACAGACTCTGCGGTGGATTTATTTACCTCCATGACGAGCTGATGGGCGCGGGACACCAGAGTGAGGCCGTTGGCGTGGTTGAAGGTTTCAGAGATGTCCTGTCCGAAGGTGTAGCCGGCACCTCGGGGGGAAATACCCCACCCACCGCGGTCATCGGGGTCGGACCACAGCAGGTCACACATGGGGCCCTGAGAGGGAGGAAGAGGAGGAGTTTACTTCTTCTACCTGTATTAGAAACTGTTTAAATGTATCTTTATTGAGAGGAAGCTTCCCAGTACAACCACAGACTGAGCATATACTTTAACAGACAATCACACACACTTCTTTGTACTGACGTCCTGTGTTGACAGCCTGTGTGTGTGTGTGTGTGTGTGTGTGTGTACCTCATGTGGGACTTCTTGCAGGCGGTCCAGAGCTCGTATGTGATCCAGAGTGTCTATGGAGGGAGACAACCCTCCGTGGAGACAGAAGATCTGAAACAAACAAACAAAAAAAAAAAAACCACACAATGATGGAACAATGTCGCCACAACATCCTGTAACATCCCATAATAAAAAGAGGAAATACAGGCAGGGTAAAAAAATAGAAAGAGCGGTTCCGGCGCTCCATGAGGATCCGGTCTCCCACCTGTCCGTCGACCAGCGCGGTGAGCGGCAGGTAGTCGAACAGGTCTGTGAAGTACTTCCAGACGTTGGCGTTGCCGTACTTCCTCAGGCACTCGTCGTAGAAGCCGTAGACCTGCGTGATCTGCCGCGACTCGTGGTTTCCTCGCAGGATGGTGATTCGCTCCTGGAAACGAACCTGAACGACAGAAACACCACAAATAAATAAACTATTATAGATCTGAAATTAACAACTATTTATTACCGATTAATCTGCTGATGGTTTTCCTGATGAATGAATTCATCTTTTGGTCTATAAAACACAAAGTTTACCGTCACAGAAAATAAAGAAAACCAGAAAAAGTTCATATTTGAGAAGCTGGAACCAGTTTTTACTTGATAACTTTATTGTTCTTATTTTTTTTTTAATTTTATTTTCTGTGCAACACTTTGAATTGTCCTGAGCAAATGTGTAACAACAATATATTTGTCTAAATTTGACATAATCTGAGCTGAACTAACATCACTGACACAGTAAAATATCTAAATGACAGATTAATAACATTAACGTGAGTCTTCACTTCCTGTGATCATGACGACGCAGAATCAGCTGATCAACGACATCCAACACAACAGTCGACATGAAGCCGATCAGCTGATCGGCTGCATGTTACTGATAAAAAATCTGCTGATGCAGAAGTTTAAAGTATAAAACTACAGAATCATTATCGTAGTGATTTAACAGCTGTAAGAGTCCAATGATCATTTATACCTGATCAACATATTGATCAATAATCTGATCTGTGAACCTCAACACTGAGTATGAATTTATTATTTAAATCACATGTTTCTTTATTTAAATCATCAGTTTATTTAGACAAAGTTCAACATTTAACAACTTTTGGCTTCTTTTGATCAATAAAATGAATGATTGCTGGGTGTGTTCATTGGGAGACAGTGAGAACATCCAAACCAGCAGCTTTTACTGGTTTATTCTCTTTAATTTCATCTCCAACAACAAATCAATAATTACCAGGAGACATTTTATCATTTGGTCTAATTTTTTATTGTATATAAGAAGGAATAAACCTAAAAAAATACATAATTTCCTACAATGTATGTAATGAAAACGTGTTACATCATTTATGTGATATTCATTGAGCCTCTTATTTTTGTCTTTGCAGTTTATTTTTATTACTTAACTGGTAACTTCCTCTATTTGTTCTGTTAGTTCTGCTTCTTCTTCATTCATTGGTTTCAATTTTAATTACTAAAAGGATTAATTATCATTATTATAGTACAGTGTGTGTGTGTGCAGTCGTTTCCTGAACCTGATGTCGGTGTTTTACTCGCCGTCAGCTGGTTTCAGCTGTGAGACGGTTGTAAAACTCTCAACACAGAGACTGAAAACAGCAACATCCTGACGTCTAAATCGCAGGAACCCGAGAAAACGACATCGCAGACCTTTCGTGTTGGTTTCCTCTTGTTCTTGCGATTCGGGTACGCGGTAACTGGAGGGTTTATTTTTAGCATCACTCAGGCAGATAAACAGGTTTTAGTGTCCTGCTTATCAGATTTGTCATGATGGACAATAAAATGTCAGCCGGCTCGTGGCCTCACAGACTCGCCGCCGCGTCCCTGCCGCTCAGTTTACACCTTCAGCTTTACCGACAATCCATCCGACGTGATCAGATGTCAACGATCGGCTCGTTAATGGAGACTCGTTAGATGATAACGGGACTCCTTCTTTTGAAAAGTGATGAAACGGTTATAGATGAGTAAATGTATCAGATATATCTAAACACAGATAACAGCGGGTTCATCATCAACATCAACAACAACTGGACGTCGAGTGACGGACAGCATGATGTACGCTTCTTTTCTTTCTTTACAGGTGAGATTTGAATGTCAGAAAACATCAGGAAGTGTCGTCGGCGGCTGTTTAACATCGATTCATAGAGTTAAATCTAGAAGCAGAGAATAATCTGGCCTGTAGTCCTTGCTGCTTTTATCTGACACTCGTAAGCAACGTGCGTCTTTATATGTGTGCTGAAGTGAAACAGAGCGGAAACCAAACCGGCTTCAACTGGCACGGCGGCGGCTGCTGCTCGGTAGCCACCGGGAAGTATCTCACATGACTTTAGAGAGAGAAAAACCCCTGCAGGATGTAAATAACGAGTCCACACAGAGTCCTCTGTTTGTTCTCGCAGCAGCTGGGACGTGTCGGACGGAGATATGTGGAGTTAACCTGCCGTCCGTCATGTGTTTGATTCAAACGTTACAGCTGGTCGACTTATGGATGAATTTTTGTTGACTTAATGAGTTAAAGATCTCCTCCAGATGTGTTTGAAGAGAGATAAAAATACTCTGCTTGGGGTGATAAACTACATCTGATGTGGTTTTTCCACTAAAAAAAAAAGAACAACATTTCCTCTTCGTCCCTCGGGTCAAATCCACAATCTCTGCATCTGTAAATATTGTTCATTTCATAAAGTTTTCCCCTGCTGGACACCAGATGTGTCTCCTCCTCCTCCTCCTCTATGACACACTACCATCTGTTGTGACGACGGCGGTGGCGATGGCGGTTACCTTTAGCGTGACGAGCAGCGTGACCGTCTCCACGGAGTAGTAGCCTCTGTCGACGTAGTCTCCCATGAACAGGTAGTTGGTGTCGGGAGACTTGCCTCCGATCTTAAACAGCTCCATCAGGTCGTGGAACTGACCGTGAACGTCGCCGCACACCGTCACCGGGCATCGCACCTGAAGAAGACACACAAAACCACACACATGCTCGTCACCACACACACACACATTTCTATGAAGACTTTCCTGAATTTTCCTGCTTTTGAAATGAAGCTTTAATTGATCAAAGACGTCCGGTAACCATCTAAACAAAAAGTTCTCTCACTGGCTTTTTGCGGAGCTGCTCATAACGACTTTACAAACGTGTGTTCTTATATTAGTTCAGTTCTGATCGTCATTAAAAGTCCTGAAAAAGCTGCTAGTGTGACGTTTAGTTGAACTGTTTCCACAGTAAAGTCATTATCTACAATAAGGATGAATTATTTAACCCTTTGAAAGATGATTTACAGAAAAGCAAAGCAGCAAAAACATTTATGCTACACAAAGTTCTGTTGAAATCAGACTTCCTTCTAAACTTTGCTGATTTTACTACAAATTATTGAATCATTTTTACGTCTTCGGGTCTCTCGGGACCATTAAACTGGTTACTGATGAAGAGGAGGCGCGAGGAGACTTATGAAAGTCAGCACTTAAAACACTTAACATGACATCTAAACATGAACTGTCATCTATTCTAAAGTAAAACCTGCTGATGATGTCCAACAATAGATCAGAATCAACGATTTAACAGAAGTCTGAGTGACACGAAACAAGCCGACAGATAAACACACGGCAGTTTCCTCAAATGATTTATCATTTCCTCATTAGAGACGACGTCCTTAAACACGACTAAAACACTGATTCGTTAGTTCGACATGTGAAAACTGACACGATCGTGCTAAAAGACACGAGAGCTGTAAACGTCTGTGTTGTGAATGTGTTTAAGAGAGGACGAGTGTGACCCCGCGGCTCAGCTGAGACTCCCGTTTGTTCTGTAAACAAGGTGTGATACTGTTCAGACTGCAAACACGCCGAAGGCAACGACACTGAGAATCAGCGTAACATTTGCTTTTTGTTCTTTGAATATTAAAACACACACGTTGTTTAGAAATAGAAGAAACTTTGATTCAAAAGCAGCAGCTTGAGTTCACTGCTGAACAGTTATCATCCTGGTTAGTTTCAGAAACAATCTTCATCTTCTACGTTTCACCACCTTCAGTCTGAACTGTTGTTGTTGTCGTCTTCTGCTTCTCTACTTGTTGACTGTTTATTTGTTTGGAGACGACAACGCTAAATGATCTCAGCTGAGCGGATCACAGACGCGCTTATTTGTCATTTCCTCGTATTTAAAAAGTTCATTTTCACCGTTTTGCTTTCTGTGCTGTGACTATAAAAACACCGCAGAGCTCCGACAAACATTTATGATCAATTCATTGTTATTAATCCATTTTAAATGTGTGAAATGAGCCTCCACATGTTACTAGAGCATGTGGTTTTTGTTTACAACATGAATCAGGAAACTTACATGATAAATAACCTTCAACGCTAATTGATTATCTTAATTACTGATCCATTTTCTGACAATCAAATAATCCACTAAATACACTTAATGTTTTGCAGTTTTAGGTCCCGCTTTCCTGATTTTCATTCCGTTCTTTCCTGCTCTGTAGTGGGATAATCTGTCGCTCGGGATCTGACTATGTGCTGGAAATCAATTGGGGTTGATGTTGAGCACAGACTGAAGCATTGTGGGAACTCTCACCTCCTGGACGTTGGACTCCTTGGTCAGGATCTCCTTGGCCTGCAGAAGAGGAGAGAGAAGTTTTCATTTCATTAGTGATCTTTTTTTAAAGAGGCTTATATCTATAAAAACCACGTCTCTCCAAGTGATCATGTGAGCAGACGGAAGGTTAAATAAAAACTCTTCAGACGTGGGGGGGGGGGGGGCACACACACAAACAGTAACTCGTGTCATACGCGTCCGCATTTAGCCTCCATGACGGACCGGGTGGGTTATTTTGAGCCCGCGTGACCTCGCAGGACACCGTAGTGTTTGAAATGAGTCGCTCATGAAAATGACAAGAATCACTTCATTGTGTCTTTCTGTTCGCTGATTCAAAAAAAAAGTGTTTCTGATGCTGCTTGTGACCATTGTGAGCTTCTTACACATTTCTTTTGATTTCCTGATCTTATGCTCGCTGTTGAGCTCCGGGGCTGATGGGAAGCAACTCCTCTCTGGGTTGAAAATGACAACGAGTCTTCCTGTATCAGCGTCACAAACTCATTTTATTTGCCGGCTAAAGCTTTCTGGTGTTTTTTAATCTACTAAAGTTCCCTCCGTGAAAAACAGTTCAGCGTTAATTCAACCGACCTGTTCTTCTAGCTTTCACTGTAGAGCTGCAACTAATGTTTTTCCCCCCAAAATAGATTAAATTTTTATAATTGCTTTGTCTATAAAACGTCTGAAAATAGAAAAAACGTCCATCACAATTTCCCAGAACTTAAGACGACGCCTTCGATACTTTTATCAACAGTCCAAAATCCAAAAGATATTCAGTTTCTAATGATAGAAAAGCAATAAAACTCATTCAGTGATGAATGAATGTGATCGTTTCATGGCAACATTGGATTTTTATATGATTTTTTGGGGGGGAGTTTTTGGGGATTAATGTGATGATGTAACTTCATTGTTGATGTATTTCAGTCTCTGGATTAAAAAAACACTCACACAGACTTTCAAACCTGGTTGTTTTATCCATCAACAGTGTCTAAGATGATTTTTCAGATAATACACTAAATAACATATACTCATATTGCGATTTCAATAACATAAACCACAATAGACTGTTTTATCATGTTGCCGACTGCTGCCCACAACTGGCCGACCACAACAGGCTCTTCTGGAAAACGGGCAGCACTTCAACTCTGTATTAGCACAAGTTGTTTTAAACAGGTGGTCAGACATAATTGGCAATTTTAAGGCATCACTTAGGCCTCTGCTGAGTAGTGATGACCACTTATTATTATTACTATTATTATTATTAAACGTTTCATAACTTAAAGTATTTCTACAATAAAACTTACCATTTTTTTACACGTCTAGTGCTCTTGAAATGCTTATATAATCCGGTACTAGAGATGTGCCAGTGTACCGTTTTAAACTACACACCACACTGAAACATGCTGCCGGCATCAATACCACCAACCATTTCCATGACCGTCATTACTGTGATTATCGTTATTTTAAGAGGACATCCTGAACACAGAGCAGCTCTCTTTATATTGTTCAGCCACAGGAAAGAAGCTTTCTACCAGTCAAACAGTGTGTGGAGCTTTAACTACTAGCTTTTTAAAAAATTGTGAACGGATACGTAGAAGCTGAGAGACACAGACACTGAGCTGCATTTAAAATCTTTCACTTAAGTCTGAAACTTCAAACAACAGCTTTTGTTTTACAGTATGTAAACTGGTTTTGATGTGGTGAAAGAGTCCAACAAAGCTGAAACATACAGACAGCTGTCCAGTGGACAGAATCACAGGTGATCATCGAGTCATTGAACTACATGTTAGCACAAACAGAGGGATTTAAGGGGAAACTTAATTGATTATCGTGATAATACTGTTTGCCGTGCTATTAAACCTATTATAATCGTAGCATGAAGATTTGATCCCGGTACATCCGTAGCTGGTACCAATTGTTGGTTGATGCATCGCTGCTCAGCTGAGCACTTTCAGTGGTTTAATTGAGGTTTTGAGTGTCTTTGATTCATTAGAGTCACTAAGAGCTAAAATAATTCATCCTCACATTCAGGAGAGAGCATGCATTCGGCTGCTGCTCGGAAATATAATTTGAGGCTATGGCTATAAAACGTGTTTTGACAACATGAAAAAGGTCGATGATGCAGAAAAGCTACCAAACCAGTTATTCTTAACTGGTGCAACAGACCTGAAGTGACGTCTGAACGGGAGGCTTCATGGGTTTATGCAGGTTGATCGATAAAGACAGGGCGCGGTGCAAATCATAACATGAGCAATCAATCATTGATGAATGTTCATGTTTCAACGCTAATATAATAATAAAATCTCCAGTACTAAATATCGTCTGAGTCCAGGTCTGTACGCTAAATGTGGCTGATAATAAGCGAACAATCAGTAAAATAGGCTCCGACTACTTGCTGGACATGATGTAAAAGATGCGATTCTAAGGCCCGAGCGTCCTGAGACGACGACTGTCGGAGAACCGCCCGTTTCTGATCCTTTTTAATTGGTCGAGTAGTGCTTGGATGAACCCCCCTGTCGAAAATATCGGGTTCTTTCATAAAAAATTTAATTTCTATAGAGCTGTGGGGCGTCAGCAGCCCCGGGATGACTGGTCGAAGTCGGGGTGAAAATAGCCACCTAGCCGTTACTAAATTCCAGGAATTAGTCGGAGCCGCTTTCGCAATCTAGGCCACATTGAAAGCGAGGCCAATGGAGTCAGAATAAAACCCGCTTACCTTCTCGCAGAGTGTCCTGACTTGGTTTTCCGATAGCTGCTTACACTCGTTTAGCTGTTCGATCCATTGGTCTAATTCTTTAGTGAAAGATTTGTCTTCCATGACAGCTGCGGTAGCTCGCTGTGCTAGCTGTGTTAGCTACCTGAAAAAAAACTGGCCTGTTTCAACGCTAGCTGAGTTAGCCTTTAGCTCTAAGTATTGTTAACCCGCTCCGGTCCCGCCAAACCGGCTGCAAAATCAATGATAACACCTAAAATTAACGAGCCTCTCAGTCAACTTCTATCATGATAAATCACCGATGTTAAGTTACAGATGTTAAAAATCAGTGTATATCGCCCGGGGGAGTCAGAAGGGTCGAAAGTCCCCGATGCGACAGACCGTAGCGGCAGAAAGCAGCGGCGTCGCAGGGGCTAGCCGATATGCTAAAAGAGTTAGCCACAATAACATCCGGGCATTTCAGCAGCGCCGCGACTGCGCAGCAGCGACACCGCGTGGACAGAATGTGAGCTGCAGCCTGTTAAAGCGGCTGCCAACATAAGGTCCCGGGCCCACTAACGGGACGCAAAATATATCTGCGAGGTCGCAAGATGAGCAACAAGAACTGTTACATGAGTTTTTAGTTTATATGTGTGTATATATATATATATATATATATATATATATATATATATATATATATGTGTGTGTGTGTGTGTGTGTGTGTGTGTGTGTGTGTGTGTGTGTGTGTGTGTGTGTGTGTGTGATATACGTGAAATATATTTAATTACTAAAGTCCATTCTCAGTGTTTGTGCACCGGAGGCTTCAAGTTTCCACAACACACTTGTGTAAGTTGCATACTAGACCAGGACTGGACTGGCTCCAAATAAGTATTACCAGCTAAATTTAAGTACTAAAGTAACAGTATTCTTTTGCAGAAAATAGGGCTGTGACTATTGAATACATTTAACAAAGTACATTATTAATACTGATGTATAAGCAGCATGTTGTAACTGCTTTATGAGGCTCACAAGATAAATCTGAGGGGTCATGAGATAGATCAGGTAGGACAGAAGAAAAAACAAAGTACTGCTACATAAATATGGGTTAATTCAGGAACTTTTCTTTCATCTTTGCATTTTTGTGAAATATTGGAGAGTTTTTCCCTCTTTGGGCCTGAAACAGTTATTTATTTGAAACCATGTGAGGAGAAATGTCTCTTTAGTGGAACTGCTAACAACTCATAGACATCTGAAACGTGACAAAGAAACACAAATACACACTGATTTTTTTTTATAAAGGGTCACAAGCCAAACAGTTTGTGAACCACTGGTTTAATATTTAACGATGCAGGGTAATTTATAATCTCATCTGTTATGTTATTTTATGGAAAATCTTCATCTGAAAAGTAACTAAAACTGTCAAATAAATGTAATGGGGAAGAAAGTACAATATTTCCCTCTAAAATGTAGTTGCGTAAAGTACAAGTACCTCAAAATTGTACTTAAGTACAGTACTTGGTAAAAGTGCAGTCTGTGTGTCACGATTTTAAAAATGTATAAGTATGAAACTCTTCAGTGGTTGGTTTGATTTGCAGTTCTGTCAGCATTAAAGTAGGAAGAAGAAGTGACGGCAAGTAAAATACTCATCTGTAGTGACTCTCTGTCAGCACTGTCAAGCATTAAAACAGCATCAGGCAGTAAGATGTAGTACATGAGCTGTTGTTTACTAATTCAGGGGGAAAACCATAAAGGTCATGTGGGTACCAACACACTCAGGAATCCTGGGAAACGAGAAAGCAGACAAGTTAGCAAAGGAAACGGTCAGGAGAGAATATGTGGATATTAATATTAAACTTTCAAAATCAGAGGGGGAAAAGCATAGTTTGAAATGATCAAACAACGGCAACAATGTTGGGATAGTGCAACAAAAGGAAGACACTTACATGAAATACAAAATAAAGTAGGAGCGGTAAGGAATCATGGAATCAACAGGAAAGAGCAAGTAATTATAAGCAGATTTAAAAATTGGTCACAGTAACCTGAATAATACAGTTTTTATCACAGGAAAACACCCAGCTGGCCATTGTTATCAGTGTCAGGAAACAGTGGAGGACGGTTTGGTTTCATGCAGGAGATATAAGGAGAGTTAAAGATCTTTGAAATGAAAAAAGTGATATTTTAGATTTTTTGGAGCAACTGGACTATCTTCAAGTCTAGAATCGGACAACAGTGGATGATTAAATCCAGAGGGAGGCAGTAAAGCAACTGAAAGGATGCTAACTGCCGTGAAACCCCAAAGAAGAAGAAGAAGATTGGTTTGATAATTATTTTCAATCGCCCCGGCTGGGCGGTGCGCCTCCGTCTAACCTTGTTTTGTCCTCACCGGCGCACTCGGTGTCTAGAATCAAGCGCCCCGGCTGGTTGTCAACAGTCAGTGAACGTGCATGTAGCGGCCATATTGGCTGCGCGTTTTACGGTACAAATCAAACCGTGTCGTTAGTTCGGTGCATCCAGCCGGGACTCGGTCCGCTGGAGTCAGACGAACAACACAACACGACCAGCCGACAATGGCGCATCTAAGTCAAAACCCCGCCGATAAAGAGAGGTGAGTTCCCGTAAAGGCTAGCATGAGGAAGCTAAAGCTAACGAGCCGTTCATGTACTCCGTTAGAATAAATGTAAATTTAAGGATAACTTGAGTATTAGCAAACACAACATGCTTATTAACGGCTCCAAAAACAATTGTATTGATCTCTCAGGGCCAATCTTCAGTTCGGCGGGTGTGTTATTCGGTTCTCAGCTCTCAATTAAACAGAAAATCTATTTCTGTGTGTTCATGGCTCCGACAGCCGTTGACGGTGCAGTGAAGTCTGACTGCGGGAGAAGCGACCTGATCGGTGAAACGAGTAAAACTGTTAAACCTGCTCATCAGTTTCCCACTTTAAAAGTAACGTACAGTGTCAGTCATATATATATATATAAAGTCACATTTTACGAAATAGTTTTGCTGTAACCAAAGCAATTTTTTAAATGGCGGAGTTTTTACATGAAGTTTGGCCCGATGGTGTCTCCGTATGACAGCAGCAGCAGATTAGCTCTGTAGCATGACGTGTAAAAGTCTCCACTGAGCTACACAGATTAACTGCATATCAATATTTATGTTATATTTATAGGTATTTATATACAGTCAAGGGTTATCTAGTATTTTAAGGGTACAGGCGACGAGAGACTAAATCTACTGAAAATCACGGTGTTATGAACATAGATTAGTTAAAGTATAAATGTTAGAGTAACTTCTCAATCTTTATATATTTATATATTTATGGTATATATGTCAGAATCAGATTTATTGCTAGGTAGATAATCGGATCACATACAAGGAATTTGTCTTGGTGTTGTGCTGCGTAGCAGAAATAATGAAATCTTACATATAAAAACTACAGATTCAATTTTAGATATTAAATAGAGGAGAATGAGATGAATATACAGGAAACATAATCATAACAACCTTGTCTGTGACTCTCAAACATGTCCTGAACAGTGAATACAGAGAATTTTAACCTTCAAACTGGAGGTACATGGTTCCACGGATCAATAAAGTCAGACTGAAACGCTCTTCTGTTCACTAATTAATCCTAAAATGAAATATGGAGCTTAATCCCAGATCAAATGTACGCTGTAGGGCCTCGAATATTATCTTCTGTGATTGTAATGTCACGTTAAAGTCTGTGTAAAGCTACAAAAAATATTTTTTTTCTTAGTTTGTCAAACCACACACAAATATGTTATTAAGCACTCAGTTAAATTTGAATGATTAATGATTAAAATGAAGTTTCAAAGTCGTAGAAAACTACTCATTATTCTGCTCTGAGACGCTGGGGGCGTGTCCACTGACAGCTCTCTACGTCATCTCAGGCTCCGCCCCAAAACATCCTGAACACAGAAAACAGTTTAAAAAGCTCAAACGCCGCATTTTCTAACATGTATAATGTGTTTCAAAAGAAATCTGATTTACAGACTTTTTAAATGTTTGTTTCTCTCTTGTCTTTTCTGTGATGTTGTAAATGGAGCTGCTGTGATGCAAGAACATATTTCATCATCATCATCATCATCATCATCATCATCATTATATAACTGATGGATCGGTCGTTTCCTTCCATCTCTTAATTCTTTCAGTTCAGTGTCTTAACTCTGTTTCCTGTCGAGACACAAATACTTTTAAAAGAAACGTTTGTGGATTAACGGACTCGTCTCTTCATATGTTGTGTCGCAGGTTCACTGATCATAATAAATTAATCAAACTTTATTTATACGGCAGCTTTCATACGAGTCAAAGTGCTTTACAAATACAGGATGATAAATACAGCAAACAGCTTTAAAAGAGTTCATTGAATAAGACGATGAGAAAAGATAAAATAACAATCAAAACAGATTATAAAGTACTAAACAAAGTAAATGTATATAATAAAACAGTTAAATGTTATTAAAAATAGTATAAAATAAATAAATGAGGTAAATAATAAGAATAAAACCATAAGATTATAAAACATTACATATTCATATTTTCAGCAGCATCACTGAAGGTTTTTTTTTCTGCTTTGAGGAGAAAATCATTTTAAAATCAATATGAAAACTAACAGTTAACCAGCATGAAGACTTTAAAACAGTCTGCACTCATGCAGCAGAATGATTCTGATGGTAAAATAAATCAAATCCATATTAAAAAGCGGTGATAACAGAAGAAGAAGAATCTCCTCTTTGTCTTTAACCTGCTGAGAATCATTGTTTTTGATACGATGACACGTTCCAGTCGTCGTCACCGCCGAACAAAAGTTTCATATCTTAACTGTTTTTAAACGTTTCAGATCAAATCCTGAATGTTCTTTCGATCTGCTGTTCGCGAAGGAAACTGATTGAAAGGAAGGATGTGTGATGATATCGTTCAAAGGAAGAGCTGACGAAGTTCTTATTTTGAAGACGTTTATTAGACGATGAACCATCGGGTCCATTCCATGTACAAAGATGGTCTGGGCAACGTACCACTATCGGTGCATAGCTTATATAGGGTTACACATCTGTATCTTATCACTTGAATAACATAGGTTTTCCATGGGCACTAGGTCAGTAGGGAGCCCTCCAATCAAGTGATTGACAGCTACCTCACCACATATTATGTCACAACATACCACATCTGGAACAGTTCCAAACTTGACCATAAACCCATTATTTGTATTTAAAGGTCCCCCCAAGAAGGGTTATATCATATTACCTAAAATGACATGCAAATTATGGGATATTTAGGTCCCATGTCCAACATCCAAAATCAGTGAAATACATGGGGTCAGATAAAAGTCATACTAACACTGACGGATATTTATTAGACTAAACGATCGATCGATCGATCAAGAACGTCGTCGTTCTGAGCCGCCGACATCCTGTGAGATCGTCTGTCTGTCTTGTGTGCACGAGCAGGACTTTGGGGTCTAATAAATAAATAAATCAAACTCCAGCTTTACACACACAGAATAGTGAAGTGTGTTTATGAGCTGCTGGTCGCTGATCATCTCTCTGTGATGTGTTTCAGGTTCATCTGCCTCTATCCGGTTTACATCAACAGTAAGAAGACGCTGGCTGAAGGACGAAGGATCCCTTCAGAGAAGGTGAAGCTTTATTCCACCTGCATTTATTTTCTACCTTCATAGCAGCTTCCTGTTGTTGACTGATGCTCCATCATCATGAATCTGACAAATAATACATTTAATAATAATACATTTTATTCATAGAGTGCTTTTCAAGACACTCAAAGACACTTTAAGTTAAAAGAATCATCATTTAAGATGAATCAGAGTCACTTTCCTGTTGTTTTATATGATCTATTAAAGAAGCGATCGACAGATAAGCTAAATATGATCTCTAGAGCAGCAGCAGCAGTAATGTCTGATGAAATAAAGCTCCTGACATCACATGTTTTGTTTTCTGTGACCAACAATCAAAGAGATGTTCAAGAGAAGGAACCTGCAGCCATGTTTGATTTAAACGATGATCAAAATAGTCGCTGATGACTTTTCTGTCAATCAAATAATCGATGAACTGTCACAGCTCTGCGATAATGAAGTTTTTCTTATTGTCTGATGCTGCAACGATGAGTCGATTAATAGATGGATAGAAAATGAATCGGCAACTTTTTGATAGTCGAGTAATCGTTTTAGTAGCAAATATTCAGTCGTTGCAACTTCTCAGATGTGAGAATTTAACAGTAAACTGAATATCTTTGTGTTTTCAGCTGTTGATCAAACACTTTGAGACGTTTGAAAACGTCGCCGCGAGCTTTAAGAAACGACAACAAGTATTTTTATTCTATTTTCTGACATTTTTCTAGACGCAACGTTTAATCGACGAGTCGAGAAAATAATCGATAACGACGATCCAGCTGCAGCAGCGTACAAGACACCATGAAGACGTTTCACTATATAATAAATGCTACATGTTGCCTTCTTCAGACAAAGTTTTCCAACCGTCAGTCATCTGTTCGCCAGAATATTTGAGGCTGTTATTGAGTCATTTCATTGAAAGTGAATCTCTTAAATCACACGTAGTTCGTACAGAATGACACACAGCTGACAGTTTTCCTCCTGAATAGTTTGAAAGCTGTTGACGTTTGATGATTCAGTCTTTGAAAGGTTTTCTGAAATAGTTTTTTTTATCTCACAGCCGTTCTGACGAGCTGCAGGAGGAAACTGTTCAATATAAAACTTTATGGATTATCTCTCCGCAGGTGGACTTTTTTTAAAAATGTGTTGTTTTTTTTTGAATAGAAATGAATAGAAAGCAGTGACGTCTTCAGTGTTGTGAGTTAACGGTGTCGGTGTGTCTCTGCAGGCTGTGGAGAATCCGTCCTGCGCTGAGATGAGAGACGTCCTGACGGCTGCAGGGATGAACGTCTACGTGGAGGTTGAACCTGCAGCACCTTTATTCAAAATCTATTATTATTATTATTATTGTTATTATTATTATTATTATTATTATATTACACACAGACACACTCACATCTGTTAAAACACACACAAAAAAGTAGAATAAAATAACAATAATAAAAAAAAAAACAACAACCACAACAGAAGCGTGTTCCTGCACATGCTCAGTAGCGTCCGCCTCACACAGAACTTCTCTCTGGGTTTGGATCCAAACATGAGATTTGTTTACAAGAAGAAAAATATAGATCACAGCCTAAAGCCTTATACTTAAAGTTATATTTCTTGTAGTACAGACATTGTCATCATAGTTCTTTATTCTGGGTGTGTGACCTCGTTACACATGTAGGAGAAAGTTTGATACTTGTGCCTAAAATGAGCTGAGCTTGATCACATGATGACGAGTTTGATCAAACTCTGGATAAAGTCGGACAAAACTTCCTGCAGGATCAGAACGACACAGCAAATATCACACACTCTCTTCATATCATCATATAATGACATCATACTGTGTGTTTGTTTGTTTGTTTGTTTTTTTTACAGAACAAAATGCATCCCAGGGAGTGGAACAGGGAGTTCAGAGGTCGGGTCAGAGTTCAGATAAAGGAAGCTGACGGCAGCTTCTGTCTGGAGAAATTCAGCTCCCGTAAGTCCTACACACACTCTGCTCTGTGTGTGTGTGTGTGTGTGTGCGCGCGTGTGTGTGTGTGTGTGTGTTTGTGTGTGCGCCTTTGCGTGTGTGTGTGTGTGTGTTTGTGTGTGTGCGTGTATGTGCGTGTGTGTGTGTGCGCGTGTGTGCGCATGTTTGTGTTTGTGTGTGTGCGCGTGTGTGCGCATGTTTGTGTTTGTGCGTGTATGTGCGTGTGTGTGTGTTTGTGTGTGTGCGCATGTGTGTGCATGTGTGTGCGCGTGTGTGCGTGCGTGTGGGTGTGTGCGTGTGTGTGTGCGTGCGTGCGTGTGCGTGCGTGTGTGCATGTGTGCGTGTGTGTGTGTGTGTGTGTGTGTGTGTGTGTGTGTGTGTGAACATTTTGACTAAAACTCAATAAAAATTCACCTTTTTGAAAACAAGAACTATGAAGAAGAGATGATGTGAACGTCTGCTGAACCTTTTCGTCTCATCCTCACTTTATTTAAACTGAAATGAAAACGTCTGCAGCTCCTGAACCTCCGTGATTATCTGCATAAAGTTCCAGATAGATAGAGAAGAGCAGACAGTAAAGATTTAAAAACGCAGTCTGCCTAAAAATATTGTAGAAAAAAAAACAAAAGAGAAGTTTCAGGCGGATTTCCAAAAAAGGACATTTGGAGGCTATTTATGTTAACGAGGTCTGATTGAACGTCGGCGTCTCGGAGGATTTAACGAGGTCAAAGGAGCGGCAGCATCTAGCTCCCGATTGGTCAAACAGTCTCCTCCAGCAGCCAATAATATCTCCTGTTCAGACGTTAATAAAACCCGGAGACTCAAACCAGGAAGCTGCAGGTCTGGAAAAGAAAGTATTTAAAAGACTTCAGTTTGATTCACAAAGGTCTTAAATGTAGTTTTCTTTGATGCCAGAGGCAGAAATGTTACTTATCAAATGATTTTAATGGTTTTTATTGATATCTTTCATACTGTGACTATGAAACAAGTGTTAAATTTCCATCTATGTGGTGTTAAAATGTCTTCAATTTAACTCAGTGAAGCTGCAGAAACTGTTGTTTTTGGCATTTTTGCCTGAAAAAAGAACAATTCATTGATTTTATAAAAACAGTTTGATCGACTGATCGTTTCAGCTCCAGTAAGATGTGGGGAAAAAAATCACATCTCTTCTCTTCGACTCAACACAAAATGTTCTTCTTTACATCATCAGTACCAGTACGGTTTCTATGGTTACTGATTAGTCTGAAATCTTTTGTCCTGCTGATGTTTTAATTGATTGTAAAAAGCAGAAACTCAGTTAAACGTTTACATGTTCAACGTTTTAATAAATCATCTCACCGGACCGCCGACTGTAACGAGGTTACTGAAGTTCATTGTAAATGCATGAACTAAACATGAATCTGTTTTTTGTTCCCTGCAGGTAAAGACGTGATGTTTTACGTCGCAGAGATGATCCCGAAACTAAAGACTCGGACCCAGAAGAGCGGAGGAGGAGACACCAGCTCTCAGCAGGGAGAGGGAGGCAAGAAGAGCAAGAAGAAGAAGAAATAGACGAGGACGAAGAGATGACCTGTTTTTATTTTCATGTCTTTTTTTTTTTTTTTAAAGCTTCTTGTTTTGGGTGGATTGATTGTTTAGATCAAACCCTGAACTGACACTCAAGCTAGTTTTGTGGGTTTATTGTTGAAGATTTAAGGCGACCTCGGACACTCATCATGTAGTTTACTAAAGAGAAAGGAACTCATCTCTGTTTCATTTCAAAGTCTCAAGGTTTAAACCCAGAAACAGTTCAATTCAGAGTTGGAAGGGGGGAAAACGTGTGAAGTGATGGAGGAAGGTGAACGTCTTTATGTTTCACATTTTGTCAACTTCACTGTCTGTTTGGAGGAAAAGACGAATAAAATGCTCATTTTCTCACCTTTTTTGTTGGTTTAATTCAAGCAAATCAATCGTCCTCAGACGCAGTCAAATACATTTGTCGTCTGGAGCCTGTTGTGGTATATTTCAGTAAAATGTAGTTTATTTTGAAGTTTTATTCATTTGGATTTGGTATTTTAACTCCCTTCAAATGTATAATGTAAAACTTAAGAAGAGAATTGTCCTGGTGAGTGTTACTGCCTCTTCAGACAGAATATAAAACATTGCGAGGTGATTACATACAAAGTCAATGGACATACGCGAGTAGATGTGAAAACATGAAAGAGAGAGAATGGAGGGAAATAACAGAACTGAACACAAACACACAAACACTCCAGCAGACACGGTCGGTGCATCTCATGGATGTATTATAAGAGCTGGATATCAAACCAAAAGTGACGCCTGTTCAGTTTAAGTTTCTAGTTTTGGGGGTTTGCAGCCTACTGAATATACTCAGTAATGTCTCCCCCCACCCTACAACTTCCTGCTTGGCCCTTAGACTTTACATTGTGATGACATCACAGATTTTAAAATCGCTTTTCTCAGCTTGAGGAAAGTTTTACAAATATAAAACCTCCTTTTGATTAACAATTCATAACAGAAAGAGTCATAATTGACGGTGTTTGCAGATCGAGGTGTCCTGTCAACAGTTTTACAGGTGTTTTTTTTACAACAGTGGTCTATGGGGAAAATGCTGTTTTGGGCCGCAGGGGGAATTTTTCGTTGCAATACCGCGAGTGGCCACTGGGAAAGATTGGCTGCAAGGCTGAGTGGCAGCGCCTGATCCAGCTCTTATTATACATCCATGGAAAATGCTTTTTTAGCTGCATGCAGGAGGATTTTTTGCTGCAATACTGCAAGTGACCACTAGGCAAAATTGGAAGCAAGGTTGAGCAGCAGCGTCGTATCCAGCTCTTAATATACATCTGTGGTGCGTCCGTTGCTAGCTAGCTTACAGCTATATCGTCAGTATTTTGGCTGTTTGGAGGTCTGAACACATCGTTGCGGTGGTATGGAAAGCCAGAATTGCCAGAAATGCATAAAATTAACATCTCAAGCTACACTTTGCATGTAGTTTACATGTCTAATTTTTCACACATCAACTACACGCAAACAACATGTTGACAATTGGTTTACCTTTCTGAACAGGCCGAACCATTGGCTGTTGAACACTCAGGTTAAACCATTGCTGTAAATGAAGGGGTGCTCCAAAACTGAATAATAAAGATTTCTAATCTGACACCTTTAACAATGTCAGTGTTGCTTAAAAAAATGAATGAATAAATAATGTTTTAGTAATTTATTTATATATTATAACAATGCAGAAAATTATAGAATTAAAAAAAAACACAGAAAAACATTTTTAAAAAATTGTTGCTGTGTCCTGTAGAAATCCTCCCAAATGCAGTCACTGGATCTTAGGTTTAAAATCTCCCTCCACTCGAAAATGTGTTTTTCTTCTTGTTCCTACAGCTCAGTGTTTGAGCTCCACTGTGCAGAATGATGTATGTGCAGAGTTTGACACCAGAAGGCTGTTTTAACATTCATCTGCTGTAATTGGAAAGTTTCTCTGAGCTTATTTAAAATCCAATTTTAAAGGGGCGGGCCTACGAGCGTGATCTGTGACATCACAACTAGTTTGGAGCCAATCGTGGTCCAGTATTCAATTCACACAAGTGTGATGTGGAAACTTGAAGCCTCCAGTTCACAAACACTGAGAATGAACTTTACAGTGAAAGAGGAGATGTCTGGTGTCCAGCAGGAAAACTTTGAAGATGAGATATATTCACATATTCGTAGATATTGGATTTTTTAATGAGGGAGAAGGTAATGAACTTTTTAAACAACTTTTTTTGTGGAAAAACCATCTCAGACAGAAATTATTATTCAAGGTAGAGTATTTTATATACATGTTAAAACTTGTCTGGAGGGTAACTTTAGTTAAACCTGCACAAATGTTTCAAAGATTTAAGGCTCACTATGACGACATATTTCACTAGATTCTTTGAATATGTATAAACTTACTGAGGAAACACAATCATAAGTATCAACCCTAAAGAGGTTGATTCATGTGTGAACTAATTCAGCAGTCTGAGTCCTGTACCTGCATTATTCAGGTGAGTCACCAGTGAACCATTTCCTCGCCTGAGGCAACACGCCAAGAGAAATAGAACAGACATGTAAGACAAACTACATGTTTGAGCAGCAACGGTGCGCTGTAAGGAGACTTGAATTATCAGGTGTTTGACTATGGAGGAAATGTGTTTTACAGTATGATGTAAATTTGAATTTATAGTCTATACGCAATAAAAAAAATGATGCACATGATTTAAAAGTACAACTAGAGTAATTTTAAAGAAATAGAACAGTGAAAATTGTTTCTGATAGTATTTCTGGTCCCTTTACACAAGCTGAACAAATATCCTTATTTACCTTTTTTCAGATAAAGTTCACTGGGATGGTGACGAGTCTGCATAGTCTGCACTCAAGTTGTTTTGTTAAATGATCTCAATCTACTTACTTGCTGTATTTCTGTTCGTTTTATTTACCTCTCCCTTCTAAAACTACAATAGAAAGAGCTTTTTAGTGTCATTTATTAAGATAATATCCTGTTAGGGCATCAAATATAACTCATAATGACATCATGTCTATCAAAAGACTGTAACTAAACAAGGACTGACAAGAAGTATTCAGATCATTTACGGCAGTAAAAGTACCAATACAGCAATGTAAAAATACTCCACTACAAGTAAAAGTCCTGCATGAAAAATCCTACTACAGTAAAAGTACATAAGAATTATGAGCTGTATGTACACTGTAAAAAAAAAAGTTATTTCACAGAAATTTACTGTATCATTTTACAGTTTTTGTTGTTTTTTCTACATTAAGTGTAAATCTGTAAATGAATATAATGGAATATTATAGTTTTTTAACAGGATTTTTACTATTACTGAATGTAAAATTAAGGCAACTTACTGTTTTTTTACTTTAAATTTAATGTAAAAAAAAAGTTTTAAAAAAGTAAAAAAAGTTAAAACAAAACAAACAAACACATACCATCAAATAACCTTTAGTTATTCTACAAAGAATTTGTTTTTAAAATACAGATATTTACTGTAGATATTATCTGCATTTTAACAGTCCAACTGTTGTAAAATAAAAAAATATATATAAAATATTGCTAAAATGCTGAATAAATGTATAAATGTGCACAAAAAAAAACAAACATTGCAGAAATACCTTAAAATTACCTAATTTAAATAATGGCTTGTTTTATACAGTATTCTTTTGTAAATTCATAGAATTATCCAATTTATCCTTAAGACTGCCCCATCAAAGCATACATTTCTGAATGTAAAACACAAAAAAATGATTGAATTATATTCAAATTATCCTCCTTTAATACCCATTAATGGTATCTTGAGAGCTTTAGGATTTAATTGTATGTGATTAACTCATCTATTTATAGTTCCTGGTAAAAATATTGGTTTGATATTGTACAAAAAAATGGGATCATGCAAAAATGGCTTACAAAAACATAATTTTAATAATCATTACTGTTGTGGATTTTCGGAGCTGATGCACTGGCAGTTGTCAGTTTGAAGAAGAGAAGACCAAACCAAACTTCGTATGATGATTCTGGGAAAACTTTAATGAAGAACCTTGCAAGGGAGAGCGACTCAAGGGACACCTCCTGTTCGTACGGTGTCCCCAAACTCGTCTGACCCTCACAGTCCAAAACCAGCCTTTAAGCCAATCATAGAAACTAGTTCGTCAGTTCCGAATCATAAACCTATGACCTAAATCTGTATCTTTGGTTTGTCTTGTTGCGTCTGATGATGACCTGCATTCTGGCCTTGGTTCGCCTGTGAGGCTCCTGGTTTATTAAACAACACGTGTTATCTTCTGTTTGAGAGAACAGAAGAGTACAGCTTGACATTCTGTTGTCCTGGTCAGTTATGGAATATCCATAACAATCCCCTCTTATTGATCAAAAGATCAATACAAATTACCAATTTATGACTGGACTGGTGGACTGTAAGGGCACAAACAGAGTAGAAACAACATCCGCACAACAGATAACAATTCTCACACAAAAGTAATACAAGAATCAACAATTGCATTGAACAAAATCAAAAGTAAAATCATCAAAACACATAATCATTTAAACACATAATGCAATAACAATAAAAGCAAACAATCAGTAAATTAGATAAAAAACCCCTCTTATGTACCCCTTTAAAACAACTGTCATGTGACCCATGAGTTCTGTCTTCCAACCACCAGGGGCAGTAGTGAGGCAAATCCTCAAAGAAGATCTCCTAGAACACCAAAGCGTTAAAGGAGGTCATTGACAGAGGTCACCAGTCACATGCGCAAACAACCTAAGACAAGACACTTCCTGCCTCTTACTAGATGAAATCCTAGCAACTTAAAGGGGAGTCATACAAACATTCGATTACATCATAACAATAAAACAAATCAATCACAAAGTGAAGTCTTCAACCCATGCACTTTGCGTACAGTAGAGGGCCATCACCATGGAGAGGTTACTAGCACAAACGATGCATGGTGATGTGGAATCCATCCTCCTTCGTCGACGTGGATGAACTCTGCTTCGTCTCAAACAGTGTTTTATCATATGTAGACCACCGCCATAGTGTTGTAGAGTCCCAATGGGCTCATTGATTTGTCCGTATGTCCAAGATCTGGCTCTTGGTCTGCATTTTCTGGATCATTCTGCAAAGGGCGCCCCTGTCCATGGGGCACTGGGTTCATGGCACCAACTGTGTCATGAGAAGGAAAGCCTTTCCGCTCTCCTTCGCCTGGAATCAGAGAGACTTCTGTCTCTCTCTCATTTGGACCGACTTGACCTGTCCCCTGCCCGAACCTACTAAACAGGAGAGAAAAAAGGAGTAACCATCCGGTTACCTGCCAGGGCTCTGCTCTCCTCCGCCAGTGGTTGGGGGGGCCAGTCTGCACCTTGTGGAGTGGATCCATTCTGCTCTGCCTTCGACCTTCAGGGCCGTCCTAGTAGTCAGCAGCACCTGGTATGGACCTTTCCACCTAGGAGACAAAGACACTTTTTCCAGAGATTTGATTAATACCAGGTCACCTTCTCGAAAGGAATGAATTGGTTCTTCCGATGGTTTGGGGAGTCTGTCAGCCACCTGTAAATGATACTTTCTCAAAATCTCTGTTAGTCTTTTCACATACTCAGTCATGAACTCATCCGTCCAAAGCAGAGTAGCTTTGTGTGGTGTCAGTGGGGGACTTGTCCCTGTGGACATTGGTCTTCCCATCAGCACCTCGTGAGGACTCAGTCCTGTAGTTGCACTTGGTGCACTCCGAATGGAGTACAGCACAATCGGCAGTGCATCAGGCCATTTCAGGCCTGTGGCTAGGACTGTTTTGGTCAATCTGTCTTTGATAGTTGCATTCATTCTCTCAACTTGACCTGAACTCTGTGGATGATAAGGAACATGTAACTGCCACTTAAATCCTAAGATTTCTGACAGTCCCTGAGTGATTTTTGACACAAAAGCTGGACCTCTGTCGCTATCTATTCCCTGCGGCACTCCGTACCTAGGGATTACCTCTTTTAGCAGACACTTTACAACTGTTCTTGCATCTTCTTTTTTCGTTGCAAAAGCTTCTACCCACTTCGAGAACCTGTCGGTTATGACTAGCAAGTATTTGAAGCCTTGTGAGCTTGGCATATGTACAAAATCTATTTGCATATTTACAAAAGGACCTGATGGGGGTTCTAAGTGGTCATGTTTCACTGTGCTATTCTTTTTTCTGGTCTGTTGACATATCATACAACTATCCACAAGTGTTTGTGAAACTTGAGTAATGCCTGGAGCAAACCACTGTGAGCGAATAACATCATTCATCACCCCTCTTCCAACATGCGCTGGACCATGCGTCACACGTGCCAGTACATGAAGGAGAGCTCGAGGGCAAACCGGTCGACCATCAGGGTGGAGCCACAAGCCAGACTCCGCGTCAACTTTACAACCTTTACGCAACCAAAGACTTCGCTCCCTGTCATCAGCGTGATTTTGCATTGTCACGACATCATTAGCGGAAGGAACTGGAATTGGATTGGTAGGTTGTGTGGAGGCACATTGAAGTACCAAAGAGGGAGAGGAAAATGCCGCTTGTTTGGCTGCAGTGTCAGCCATTGCATTTCCTCGTGAAACAGGATCAGTTCCATTCGTGTGAGCAGCACATTTGATGATTGCAAGCTGAGATGGGCGCAAAATAGCATCTAACAGGTCATTAACCAAAGTGTGATGCTGTAGTGGTTTTCCAGAAGATGACACAAAACCTCTCATCTTCCATAACTGGCCAAAATCATGAGCAGCGCCAAATGCATATCTTGAGTCAGTGTAAATAGTAGCCACCTTACCAGAAGCAAGAATACACGCTCTAGTTAGAGCATACAGTTCTGCTGCTTGAGCAGAGGTACCTGGAGGCAGTGCTTTTGCCTCTACTACCCCCCAATCGTTAACTACTGCATAGCCAGCTAGATGTGTGCTATCAGATGGTCTGCTAGCTGAACCATCAGTGTAAAAAATCAAATCAGAATTGGGTATTGGTGTCTGCAACAAGTCTGGCCTTGGGGATGTACACAGGTCAATAGTTGTGATGCAATCATGCTCATCATCTGTGTCAATCAATGGAAGGAGAGTAGCTGGATTCAATGGAGGTGAGCGTTTTAAAGTGATGTGTGGACTATGAAGAATGATTGCTTCATAGCCTGAACGACGTGCAGCTGTCATGTGTTGGGTAGCAGATGTGTTCAAGATGTGAAGTACTGCATGTGGAACGTGCACAACACAGTCATGAGCCAGTACAATTGGAGAAGATTTCTCAATCATGATGGCAACGGTGGCCACCGCTCTTAAGCAACCTGGCATGCCAAGAACCACAGGGGTTAGTCGAGAGGAGTAGTACGCAACTGGACGGTAATGAGACCCATGTTTTTGCACGAGAATGCCTGTAGCAAAGCCATCTCGTTCATGTACATGCAGATGGAACGGCTGATGATAGTCCGGCAGCCCCAATGCCGGAGCCAAGGTGAGAGCATGTTTCAGGTCCTGAAAAGCTTTGTTCATGTCCTCAGTCCACTGCACCTTGGGAGGAGCTGATTGCAGTGTGGCGTTTCGCAAAACAGAGTCCATAGCAGCATACTCAAAGATCCAATGTCTGCAATAATTCGCCATCCCCAAGAACGAGAGCATTTGTTTCTTGGTTGTGGGAGGAGGCATGTTAACCAGCAGCTTCAACCTCTCCGGTGACAACAGGCGCTGTCCATTTTTCAAAACATGACCCAAGTATGTCACCTCAGACCGACAAAATTGCAGTTTGGCAAGTGATGCTCTATGACCACACTCAGCTAGTCTCTGTAGGAGCAAGATGGAGTCCGTTCGACAAGCTTCCTGTGATGGTGAAGCTATCAGGAGGTCATCTGCATACTGTAGGAGAGTGGAGCCCCCTGGAAAGTGGAGGTCATCCAAGTCCCGTTTCACTGCTGCTGCGTAAACTGTAGGACTCTCGACAAAACCCTGAGGCAAACGCTGCCAGGTGTACTGTTTTCCTTTGAATGTGAATGCAAACAGATACTGGCTATCTGGATGCAACGGGATTGAGAAAAAAGCTGAACTCAAATCAATGACTGTGTAGTGTGTTGAGTTGGATGGTAGTGAAGCTAAAATCGAATTTGTGTCTGGCACAATTGGAGCTGTTGGCACTACAATGCTATTAATAGCTTGCAAATCTTGTACAAAACGCCATTCATCTGGGCGGTTTGCTTTTGGAATGGGTAAAATGGGTGTGTTACATGGGCTTGTTGTTTGAACCAACACACCTTGATCCAGTAAAGACTGAATTACACCTTCAATACCAGCAATTGACTTGTGTGGCAAATTGTATTGCCTGACCATTGGTAGTTTAGCACCAGGTTTGAGTGTGACTTCGTGAGGTGGAGCCGAATTCACAAAACCCACATGGTTTTTATGTTTAGCCCATAAAATAGATGGAACCTCTGAAAGCTCTGATGGAGGCCCATACTGTGTGGGGAGGGGTGGTTGTTGCAAAACAAACCTACTCTGAGGTAGCTGGATGTGCTCAGTTAAAGATAACATGTACAGCTCAAGGCCCAAGTGTGTTATTGTTTGAGTTTGAGGAGTCTGCGCAGCTCCTCTCAATGCCTGGCACTGTGCCACCATGCTTTCAAGCTGTTGTGGGTCACAGCCAGGAGAGACAGCTACAGTGATGTATGGAAATGAATCTTTATCATTAACCAATTTGCGCTGTGCGTCAGATAACCGAATTGGAATTGCACATCCCTGTGGACCAACAAACAAACATTGTTCACACTCCAACCCCTCTTGTGTATTCAAAAACACATCAGCTAATTGTTTGTACACCTCTGGGGGGTTAAATGCTGCTGTACAGTGACACTGTAGTACAGGCCTCATGGCAGACATCTGTGTTGCACATGCTGGTGAAATTTGAGCAATTTTTTGAATGCTAGATACTGTGAAACTGGAAGCCATGTTAAAATCAGTCAATGACCAACAATACAAACAATCAGCAATAGTTTTCAAAAACTGAAATGCATGAGCAGCCTTCACATCAGGTAGGCTTAAAAACAATCCATCAGGTGTGCATTGAATGGTGGCATGTAGCTTGCAAAGTAAATCTCGTCCCATGAGATTAATTGGACTTTTCTCAGAAATCAGGAAAGAATGTTGCACATCTGAACCTTCAACAGTTATTTTAGCTCTCTGTGATAGTGGCTCAACAACAGGAACGCCGGAAACACCCACGGTGGTGACAAAATTAGGTGTTGGTGTACATACATGCTCATCAGCTTTAACAGTGGAAATTGTGGCCCCACTATCTACCATAATGTCAACTCTACTACCATTTACTTCAACAGGCATTATTGGATCTTCTGAAGGATCTTTTGAAAGTCGAATTACAGCTGCTTGAAGGGGAAATGTTTTTTCTGATCCTGCCCCTCTATGGCCTCCCTATGCTTGATTGTAATATTGTCCATGATTCACATTATCAACATGTGGAGGAGGTGGTAGTGGTTGTTGTTGTTGTTGTGGTAAAGCAAGGGGGGCTGTTTGTTGGAAATTCCTTGTTTGGTGATCCTGGAATGGGTAATTTTGCTTGTTCTGACGACGACCACTTCTACACTCATTAGCCCAATGTCCCGCTTTCCCACATTTGTGACACTTTCCCGGTTTTCGCTTGTTATTGTTTTTGAAATGCTGTTGTCCACCCCCCTGTCGCGCATGCTGTGACATTTGTTTTGGGAAGGAGGCAGATTTGTCTTCAGCAAAAACTTCACACCTATCTAGCGCCATCATTTTGTTTACCGTTGCTTTCCAGTCTTTGGTTTGCCAATCGGTGACAGACAATTTGTATGCAGCTGCAACATTTGGTTTTAGATTTTGCACAAAGGTTGTAACAACAAAATATTCATTTCCTTCTCGTCCTATTCCTGCATTGCTATCCCAAGTACGTGTAAATCTGTTAACAAACTCAGGTACAGTTTCATATGCATCTTGGACACAGTGAATTACTTTATTAAAGTCAGTGCGCTGTCGTGCACATTTTCTTATTGCTGTTTTTGCTTCTTCATTTAACCAGTCAATCATGGTTCTATGAGGAGGCCACTGGCCATCCTCTGTCCGAGCAGGGAAAAGAAATTCACCTTTGCACAAATCCCACTCCGTTCTGTATGAGCCAGCAAGTAATTGTTCAACATCAGGTATCAGACAGTTATACACAGAGCATACATATCTTAACCATCCCCAGTATTCATCTGGGTTTGTGGTCGGATTGGGGGCATTTTGTGTCATTCCAACTATCTCAGCAGGAGTCCATGGTTTGCAGACAGCTGTGTTGCCAACCATGATTTTTGGAGCATTTATTGAGGTGGATGTAATGTTTAGAGGGGGCTCTAAAATGTTAGTTTTCGATCTTGTATGTCTTTCCAGATGTGAATGTGTCATTCTAGTTGTACCTCGTCTCTGAGTTTTGCTACTTGCAGTGTGGGGTCGTCTCTGTGTCATCTTTGGCCTGACTGCAGGTTCTGTGTCGTCACTATGGTCTGTGTCAGACTCCTCCCCCTTACCTCTGGCTCCTTGTAACTCAAGTTCTACCTCACTTTCTCCTGAGCTGTCCTGAGTGTCTATCTCTGTTTCTTCAGCAACGGCAGCTAAATGTCTTTTCTTTTCCTTTCTTTTCTGGCTTTTTTCCTGTTTGAATGACAAATTAGCTTTCTTTTCTTTTTCTGCAGCTTTCCTAGCTTTTTCTTCGTCGGCTCTATCTTTCTTTTCCTGTTTAACTCTTTCCCTTTCTCTAGCAGCCTGACTGTCTCTTTCCCTTTCTCTAGCTGCTATCTGCTCTTCTCTATTTTCTACTTCAGTCTGTAGTCTTTGTCCCTCAACAGCTGCGGCTAGTAAGAGAAATTCATCGTCAGTCTTTGCTTGTTGTGAAATGGTTTGATCAGTCATGTTAGCAGCTGAAAAGGGGTTTGAAGGTGAAAGTTGTGGAAAAATTGAAATCATTGTTTTGTTTGTGTGTGACTCTTGCAAAGGCACTCCAGCTTTGGATACAATGGTCAACAAAGTTTGTGGAGAGGGAGCATCAGTTTGCCGTTTTGCCCAACCGTATATGATAGCTTTGGAAATGGCCTTCACATTCTCACCATGCCTCTGTTTAATTTTCATCATTTCTGTAGCTCTGGTTTGCAACTCTGCTTCCAACATAGGCAAGTGACATGCTGTCACACATTTAACACAGTTCTCCACTGCTGCTCTGAACTCATCAGAAAAACGATCAACTCTTTTTTCATCCAGACTCACTCCACACCTCTGACGAGCAACAGTTAACCACACATTTACACAATCTTTCATATACGCACTATCCCAAGATGGATTTCCAAAATCTGGGTTAACATTGTACTCAGCAATCTGAAGCTTATCTCTATCAAACGCTCCTTCGTATGGCCATTCGCCATCTGTCCACTGATTCATAAGGGAAGAAAATGGAAACACAAAAGTCCATCCTTTCAATCTACCAACAACTCCCGCCGGAGATTGTGGAGAAAACATCGCTCTATATTGTGCATCTGTGAGTGTGTGGGGGTTTGCTTCGGGAAGCTTATCAATGGCAGATTGACCTTTTACTTCTGAATTGGTGCGTTTGTTTCCTACTGAAACAGATTTGTTCTTTCTCTTGTGTTTTGGTGAATGAATTAATTTTGTAGTAGATTGTGTTCTACTCACTGCTTTAGACGTGTTGTTGCCCATTTTAACACATTTACATTAAAAACATCACACAAACAAACACATCAAACACAAAACAGACACATCAAAACTTTCCCAGCATCACCGAAGTTCTTTTTTTTTTTTACACCTCTCTTCCTGGTGCAATAGCAGTGATCTGAAGCCAAACCGACGAAGCAACTCTTCGTCTTGTGTACACTGTTTATTGTTTGAAAAAATTTTTACCGGCGCCCGACTCTAGGACTTAGAATCCCAAGTCTGAAAACATTTCTCACAGGACACAGAGTGGATGATCCCCGATCTTGGCTTAAACGAAATAGGCCAAATCCTACCCCGAAAACGTCTTTTCTATAGTTTAAACCTCAGGTGGGTCCCCCTGTGCCGGACGTAGCCCGAAGCTAGCCCAGAAATCCCAGCCACTTTTGTGGCACTGCAGGAGTTAAGACTCACTCAACTCTGCCTTTTTTTACCTCTTCACAACCACATGCTTTGCACCTGCTTATCACTGCACAGTTTCAACACATTTTCATGTGTTTAGATTCTTTAACCATCAGCTTTTTGCTTTTTTTTTTTTTGTTCACTTTGTGACCACCTTTAAAGTGAAAGTGATGCACAGTTTCTTTGTGATTTCGTCAAACGCAGACATGGTAAGGCACAATAATAAAATAAAATTATGCACTTACCACGTCTTTGTTGTGTTGAAATCCTGTTCGTGACGCCAAATTGTTGTGGATTTTCGGAGCTGATGCACTGGCAGTTGTCAGTTTGAAGAAGAGAAGACCAAACCAAACTTCGTATGATGATTCTGGGAAAACTTTAATGAAGAACCTTGCAAGGGAGAGCGACTCAAGGGACACCTCCTGTTCGTACGGTGTCCCCAAACTCGTCTGACCCTCACAGTCCAAAACCAGCCTTTAAGCCAATCATAGAAACTAGTTCGTCAGTTCCGAATCATAAACCTATGACCTAAATCTGTATCTTTGGTTTGTCTTGTTGCGTCTGATGATGACCTGCATTCTGGCCTTGGTTCGCCTGTGAGGCTCCTGGTTTATTAAACAACACGTGTTATCTTCTGTTTGAGAGAACAGAAGAGTACAGCTTGACATTCTGTTGTCCTGGTCAGTTATGGAATATCCATAACAATTACCTTATATAAACATTATCTGAAAGTAATTACAAGCAACTATCCAATAGATCTACAGACTTTTCCAATTAATGTATGAGATTTACTGTATATAAATAGTATTTGACAGTAATTACAAGCAACTATCCAACATATCCATCTGACACTCTTTTGTTCACAACATTTTGTTCCTAGACTGAAAATGAAAAAGTAATTATCATTACACAAATAACTATACATCACACAAACATCAAGCACAAAACAGTATAACGGTTGGACTAATGTAATTTCCAAAAAATAATATAATTATGATGGTTCTATTTTTTTTAAACAACCACAGTTGCCCAAGCCAGTGTTTGAGAATTATATATATATAAATGTTTGCGGTCATGTTTCCAGACTTTACAAACTTGCCAGGGTTGTAAAATACTGACTTGCAGTATTATAAAGTGCTATGCAGTGTTTTGGAATCTGAATAGTCTCCAAACGCATGGATCTATCCCTCAAACTGGACTTCTTGTATCATATTTCATCATCTCACTGCTACCCGAAGCAACATGCCAACAAGGACATCTTGTTTTCAAGATTACTGTGTGAAAACAAGAGTCTTCATTTAAATTAGGTAATTTTAAGGTAGTTCTGCAATCTTTTTCATTTTTTGTGCAGATTTATACATTTGTTTAACATTCTAGCAATGTTTTATATTGAGATTTTCTTTTTATTTGATAATGGTTGGACTGTAAAAATGTAGTATCCGAATTTTTAAAATAAATCTCTGTAGAATAACTAAAAGTTTTTTTTACTGTTATTTGACGGTAAGTGTTTGGCAAGTTTTGCTGCCAGACTTTTTACCATTTTTTTATGATTTTTTTTTTTTTTACAGTGTAGTTAAAGTATTGCAGTAAAAGTACATAAGTATTATGAGCTTGATGTAGTTAAAGTATTGCAGTAAAAGTACATAAGTATTATGAGCTTGATGTAGTTAAAGTATTGCAGTAAAAGTACATAAGTATTATGAGCTTGATGTAGTTAAAGTATTGCAGTAAAAGTAGTGGTTTGGTCCCTCTGACTGATATATTATTATATATGACATCATTAGATTATTAATAGTGAAGCATCAGTGTTAGAGCAGCATGTTACTGTTGTAGCTGCTGGAGGTGGAGCTAGTTTACACTACTTTATATACAGTTAGCTAGTTTAGTCCACTGGTTCCCAACCTAGGGGTCGGGCCCCTCCAAAGGGTCAGCAGATAAATCTGAGGGGTGGTGAGATGATTAATGGGAGAGGAAAGAAGAAAAAACAAAGTTCTGATACACAAATCTGTTTTCAGTTTTTTGACTTTTTCTCTAATCTTTGATTTTTGCTGAAATATTGGATCATTTGAACATTTATTGAAATGAAAGCATGTGAGAAGTTTAGAGGGAAAAATCACTGTAGTGTTCTGAACTATCGCGTCTCCAGATAGTTCAGAACACTACAGCAAGAGATTTAACAAGGTCAAAAAAGAGACCACATCTCTCCATCCTTGCTTCCCTGCTCTGATTCCCTGTCAGCTATAATTCTAAACCTAAAGGGTTAAATGGTCTCTGCCGTTCTGACATCAAAGAACTCCTGTCCCCATAACACACTGTCAGAGAGCTGAGATCTTCAGTCTGTCCACAGATCCAGGACTACGTGTTCTGGGGACAGGGCTTTCTCCATCGCCGCCCCAAAACTATGAATTCTCTCCGTTGATTCAGATTTTCAAGAGATAATTTAAAATTCACTGTTACTCGTTACAGCTTCAACTGTGACTAACTTAACCAGCTCAGGGTTTTCTGCTGAAGTCTTTGTATGTCTGTGTTGTCTTTGTGTGCTTTGTGTGACCATTATTAGGGCCTGAGCCCCAAAGGGGAGAAGACCCTCTTGTATCTGTTCTGTTTCTTTCTTTCTTTCTTTCTTTCTTTCTTTCTTTCTTTATCTCGCCACTTCAGACCTAAATTTGACCCCCTAAACATGTTCAAAAACTCACCAAATTTGGCACGCATATCAGGTCTGGTGAAAAATTTGATAAAATGTAAAAATTATACCCCAAAGTGCCAAAATGTGCTCTATAGCGCCACCTATGTATCTAAAATGGCCACCACGGCCTGTAGGAATGTCGTCGAGAGATCGAACCAACTCAATTATTCGTCTCATCAAGACCTACAAATGATATGCCGATACCCCTGACCTAAATACAACTGGAAGTCCGCAATATGCCCATCAAAGTACGACTTTGCACCAATTTTGGACCCCCAAGAAACGCTATCTCCTCCTAGGGCGTTAATGGTATCGGCTTCAAACTTGAATACATGACTTATGACACTGTGCTGAACAAAAGTTATTAAAAACTTTGTTATAACTCGAACGGTTTAGATATTGTAAGCCCTGAAATTTGTAGTGCCACATCACACCTTACAATGTAAACCTATGGGGAGGCAATCTCTAGGCATGGACTTTGTGTCAAACAAATGGTTCTGATATCTAAACTATATGTTTGACCACTTTCAAACCTGTATCAATTGATTTGCGACGAAATTTCCTACAAAAAATGTGATTTTTAATGTAGGATTTGGCCATAGTCATGGTAGTATTCTGAAATCCTTCTCTCCAGCTGAGAGGGAGAAGGAGGGAAGAAAGTGGGGGGATGGGTGTCACGGTTAAATGTAGCTCGTTTTTGAAGGATACAGCAGAAAGGTCTATATACATACAGTACATTATATACAAACTTTGTATGAAGTTTGGTGTTATCATTTATTTTACAATAATTATGAGTCTACTGAATGTATAATTCAGTAGTAGGGATGACCTATGAGGGGAAGGGAAAAAATGGAGTGAGAGTGACAGTTAAGTGATAAAATGCTGCAGAAAAATAAAATCAAACTAAAATTTGTAGCTCTGTACTGCAGTTTTATTGGGGCCTGAGCACCTAGTAGTTCGCTCACACTCTCCATTCAAATATATGAGTATTTTTCTGTGTCCAGCTGCAGTTACTTATTGTCTCTACACACCTGACAGTACACATTTCAATCAAACTTTGACCAGGTCATGTGGGTCAAAAGTCTTTACTTAAGTAAATAAGTAAATAAGTTTATTGTACATGCTCCAATCTGCACCAAACTTTACATGTTTGTAAAGTCAGACCTGTCAGCTCAGGTCTGACAACATCTACATGGTTGCGACAGAAGGTTGGACCTTGGACTGTGCTATGCCCTGAACAGTAAAGGATAGAAAACACATGTAAATTCAAGATTTGTAGGTCAAAGTCTCGTGACTCATTTAAAGTTCAAATGAAGTTTGTATCTAAAACTATGTGGAAGCAGTAAATGTTAAAAAGGTGTGGGTTCGCTCACACTCTCCATTCAAATATGAGTATTTTTCTGTGTCCAGCTGCAGTTACTTATTGTCTCAACACACCTGACAGTACACATGTCAATCAAACTTTGACCAGGTCATGTGGGTTAAAAGTCTTTCCTTTTCTAAAAACAGACGATGAAAATTAGGAAGTGAATTTCTTTTACACACAAACTCGTCAAAAGTTTTCAATTTACTAATTGAAATGAAAGTGAATGGGCACAAAACTTGCATGATTTTGATGACACAGGTGTGAGCAAGACAGACATGTCTCACCCTGCAGAAAATTCTCATCCTCACACCGTTGAGATTTCATGTCTCGCCATGACAGAGGAAGTTGCTATAACTTTATTGTACATGCTCCAGTCTGCACCAAATTTCACATGTTTGTAAAATCAGACCTGTCAGCCCAGGTCTGGAGACATCTACATGCCCGTGACAGAAGCCCTTGGACTGCACCGACGTGTGCAAGGGTGCGAAGGCCCGTTCAACGCTGCTTGCAGCTTTAATTATTATTGTTGTTGTTGTTATTATTATTATTATTATTATTATTATTATTATTATTATTATTATTATTAATTTTTTTCTTCACTCTTTCATTTTTACTTTTCTCTTTGCCTCTATTGTGTTTTTGTCTTTATTTTGTTTTGTTTTCCTCTGTGTGCTGTAAAGTACTTTGGATCAACTGTGTTGTGTGTAAAGTACAATATAAATAAAGTTGAGTTGAGTTGAATATTGTTTTAAAATAGATTCAAAGATACTACTGGAACATAAGTAAACATATTCAATCAGAATAGTTTTAATTTTTATTATATTTTTGCTCTTATTTGACTCACCTGTAAATGTAAATCCGTGCAGCTGAGAAAGTTGAGTTGGATTGGAGAGAGTTTTTTGTTTCTAAGGTTGTGTCAGGAATGTAAAAAGAGAGATAGAGAGAGAAGTTAAAGCAGCACAGCTGACCAATCACGGCTTGAAGTGGGTGAGAACGAATTGGATTGTGGGTTTCGGTTACAGAAAGGCTCCGGTGGGCAACACTGCACGGACCGGTGAGAATAGTTGATATGATACCGAATCCACACACAATAATCACATAAAAGAGAGGCAACCCATGAACCATGATACATGAAAACACCCTGAACATGTCCTGTTACAGCATCACTGACAGAAGATAAAGTCAGCTGCGCTGACGGTACATTAGATTTTAGTTTGCTTTATGTATTTCCTGTATAATTAATTGCAGCAGGAACAAATGTAATATCCGCCACCAACATCTCAAAAACAATATATTTATAACAAACCTAACAAAGAGAAGGAAACACAGCCACTCTCTAATTTTAAATAAAGAGCCGTCAACAGGCTGCGGAAGGACTTCAGCACCATAATGTTTTCACTCCAGGACAAACACCCTTAAAATAAAGATTAATGAGATCAGATGATGTTGCGGCCTGATGTGTTAGAGGGACAAAGCTGTGTGCATCATGTCTCTCACTCTATTGACCAGTCAGCTCTTTTACGCACAGTGACGCGATCAATTGTGAGCGAAATAAACACAAGCGACCCGTAATTTAATTGCTCTACTGCGGATTCAATACGTACAAAAAAAAAAAAACAAAAAAAAAAAAAAAAAAAAAAATTACATCTGATTGTTGTATTCTGTATTTAAATGTCATAAACCAATTACATGATGCCTGGATCCATAACCAGGCGTGTTAGTCAAGTCAAATTTATTGATGACGCACATTTAGACAAAGAAAGTCAACTGTCATGCTGAGTTAAAAGCCCAGGAATAAAGATATATTTTAAGAAGAGATTAAAAATGGCTGCAACTGGGACAACCAGCAGCAACTGGTCAGCGGACCTAAGTGACCTTGATGGGACGTTTGGTTATAAAAGGTCAGAGAGAAACTGACGTGACCGAAATTATTGGTACACTTGCATTTTATGAAAATAATAATTTTATTATCAATGCATGTCCATGTTTGGTTTGCAGTGGAAAAAACAAGAAAGTTGTGAAAATAAGTGAATTCATGCTTATTCTGCAAAGACATTATAAAATAGTCTGGACAAAATTACTGGTGTCCTTTAGAAGTTGTAAGATGATTAGTCATTATTTTAAGGAACAAAGATAAAATTCCCAAAACATACAGAGTTTTGAACATTTCTCTGTTGTATCTGGTTTTAAGATTAATGCCAAAAAATCTGTTTTCTTTTCCCTCTAAAAGTTTGTAATTTGTCTCATTTACATGACATAGAGGTAAAAGATATTGTCTCATATTTGGGGATTACACCTTGTGAAGATGAAAAAATACATGCAAAATTGAATTTTGAGTCAATTATTAACCAAACCAAAGGAAGATTTAATACATGGTTATCTAGAGATTTATCATTACAAGGAAGAATTCGTTTATCAAAGGCTGAAGGTCTTTCCAGGTCTGTATGCATCACTTTCTTTTGATATGCCAACTGAAATTTATAGAATATTTAATTCACAGAATAAACCTCATTACTTAAAAAGAGATATTTTGTATGACAGCAAATATAATAAAGGCCTGGAGGTCTTAGATTATGAAACACTTAACAATAGTTTAAAATTAATTGGGTTATCAATGTTCTAAATAACAAAAGTAGCATGTGGAACAAATATCCCAAATATTTGTTTAGTAATGTTGTGGAATTTAATTTTGTCTTAAATGTAACTATTTTGTAGATGAATTACCTATTAAACTAGCTAATTTTCATTTCTCCATTTTATGTCATGAATTACAACCATATAAAGTTTTCATAGGAAAAACTAATCATATCAGAACAAAATCTGAATCATAAGTCCAATTATCTTTAACCACATTAACCTCAGACACTCAGGGTTAGACTGTGGATAATGTCTCTTTTAATAACATGATCTATTTACTGAAAAATATATTCAGTGTTTGAACATGATTTCAGTATGAACAGAATGGTTCTTGTGCATTTTGGGGATAACATCAAGTCAAGTCATATTTATTTATAGAGCACATTTAAAACAGACCAAAGTGCTTTATAGAACAATGAAAAATACAGTTAAATAACAAAAACAAACTGATACATAAGGAACTGTAACAGACAAAGTTAACAATTTTATCACACTATTAAAATTTAAGGGTACTTACAGTGATTCTATGAAGGTCTTTAGTTGGGATTTAAAAGTGATGATAGAAGATCTGACAGTGAAGGCAAACTGTTCCACAGTTTGGAAGCAGAGATGGAAAAAGCTCGCTCACCTTTGGATTTTGACCGGGAATGATGAATGTGTTTGTAATGTGTTGGCAAAGTTTAATCATTTGCTTTTAATGATTTATTTTCTGCACTGATATTTAAAAAGCCGAAGTTAATGTAAATATTGGGTTACTTAAAAAAAATCTATAATTTAGCTGTTTTTACGGTGTAGAAATGAGGACTGAATGGAAATATTGCTCATTTTAGTCAGTTTGAGGCCTGAAGCATCAAGCAGCTACATCTCATTAAAGTCACACAATATTTATCCAATGAAGGTTGAATCGAGGACAAAGTTTAATCATTTGCTTTTAATGATTTATCTTCTGCACTGAGTAAAAAAAAAAAAATTAAAAAGCCAAAGTTAATGTTAATATTGGGTGTCTGTGAAGATTCTCAGTCATCCAGATCATGATTATCCAAGGAGAGTTGAATCGAGGACAACTGGACTATGTTGTAGATACTTTAAGTCATTTTGCCTCATCCAAGAGGCTTCTCCAGTTCTAACTGACTGGTGAGGAGTCTCAGGTATTTAACCTCTGTGGGGTCTTTATCAAGGTCATTAAACTGTGCATACAAACATTTTAGTCCAGGACTCATCAATATGTTCTCAATCTGCGACCAAATTTCGAACTTCAATAAAAATGCTATTTAAATGTAATTTTAAAAGTCAGTAGACTGTATGAATCAGCATCAAAATTTAAACTAATGTAAAGTAAAACCATGTAAAGTGGTTGAAAGTAACTAAGTACATTTACTTAAGTACAGTTTGAGGTACTTGTACTTTACTTGAGTATTTCCATGTGATACTACTTTCTACATTTCAGAGGGAAATATTGTACTTTCTACTCCACTACATTTATTTAACAGCTTTAGTTACTTTTCAGATGAAGATTTGACACAATGGATAATATAACAAGCTTTTAAAATACAACACATTGTTAAAGATGAAACCAGTGGTTTCCAACCTTTTTGGCTTTTGACGTCTTACAAAAAGCAGTGTGTAGTCGGGGTCACATTTCACATGTCTATGAGTTGTTAACAGCTCCACCAAATAGTGATTTTTCCCTCTAAACTTCTCACATGCTTTCATTTCAATAAATGTTCAAATGATCCAATATTTCAGCAAAAATCAAAGATTAGAGAAAAAGTCCAAAAACTGAAAACAGATTTGTGTATCAGAACTTTGTTTTTTCTTCTTTCCTCTCCCATTAATCATCTCACGACCCCTCAGATTTATCTGCTGACCCTTTGGAGGGGCCCGACCCCTAGGTTGGGAACCACTGGACTAAACTAGCTAACTGTATATAAAGTAGTGTAAACTAGCTCCACCTCCAGCAGCTACAACAGTAACATGCTGCTCTAACACTGATGCTTCACTATTAATAATCTAATGATGTCATATATAATAATATATCAGTCAGAGGGACCAAACCACTACTTTTACTGCAATACTTTAAGTACATCAAGTTCATAATACTTATGTACTTTTACTGCAATACTTTAACTTCATCAAGCTCATAATACTTATGTACTTTTACTGCAATACTTTAACTACATCAAGCTCATAATACTTATGTACTTTTACTGCAATACTTTAACTACATCAAGCTCATTACTTGTAATGGAGTATTTTTACATTGTGTATTGGTACTTTTACTGCAGTAAAGTATCTGAGTACTTCTTCCACTGCTGACAGAAACAAATATAAAGTTTAAATCACCTTCCTGCTGTAGTACATGTTCCGACTTTGAAGGCTGATTTTTTTTTCAAAATGTTTCCTGAAGCAGATGAGCTATTTGTGCAGCTGCTCTCCGTGATGTCACCAGCAGGTGGCAGTCTAACACTGGTGAACCTGAAGCTGCTGCAGAAAAAAACATATTAGTCTTCAGTGTTTGTGTTAAAAGTTAGAAAGCACAAAGGACAAAAATAATTAAATAAAAGTGACAGATTCAACATCAGGATCATCTTTACAGTTTCATTTTACATCCAGAAAAAAAAGAAAAAAGTAAAATATAATAGTATTAATAACTCAGGAAAATGGAATAAATAAATCGCTTCCACAATCTTGAAGGAGAAAGAGCAATACACACTATAATCAGCATAATAATGCTCCCATGGATGTAAGAATGTGCAAAACGGTTGGTATGAAGAAGCAAGGAGCCTAGACAAAATGGGACAATGCTCTTGAAAGGGAAGTGACCCTGACGGAGCTGTGGAAGTCTGAGCCTCACAGAGTAAAGTTCCTCATCCAGGCAGTGTATGATGTGCTACCCAGCACAACTAACCTCCACTTATGGCCAAAAAGCAGGGTCAATAACATGCTCACTATGCTCAAGATGTAGAACACCCAAGCACATACTGAGTTGCTTCCCAAAAGCCCTAGCAAATGGGAGATATCACTAGCACCACGATCAGGTTCTGAAGGTTGCTCAAACCATCAACGAAGGACTGGAAACAAAGAGGTACACCTCCTCTTCCAAGCTCATCAACTTTGTCAGGGCTGGGAAGCACACAACATCTGCTACTAGAAAATCTGCAGGAACCCTGGCCTTGGCAAAAGACTGGAATATGTCTGTGGACCTGGTGGCGCAACTAAACTTCCCCCAGCACATTACCACAGAGGCTGCTCTTGGGCCTTGGCTACAAGTTTGGCTATAAGCAATAATTAATGATTATCAAGATAATTATGAATTATTAAAATCAATAAAATAATTAATAAGAATTAATAATAACGGGGCACCACCCTGGACTCAGGGAAAAGGATAGCCAATTTAGTCTCAAAGTGTACTAATCTATCAATCGGGAACTTTGATTAATAATTAACTTAATAACTATAAATAACTTACTAATAACTTAATAACTATAAACTAAATCACCATATCAATAGCTAGTTAAGGTTGAAGGATTTGGAGTTCTTTGCAGAGCAGAGGTTGGCAAAACTCACTCTTGTGCAACATTAAAACAGACAACAGGTATATCAAAAAGCATTTATTTAACAAAAAGCTAAGTGTACCTATATACAAATGTATGTGTGTGAGTGTGTATGTGTGTGTTTTATGTATTTCTAATTTCATTAATTACAGCAAAATTTTAATGGTTATTTATCAGTTTTTCAAGACTCTCCAAACTCAAAATCTGGGGCAGTTGCTCCCAGATTTTTCTACTCAAGGAAGTGGAGATCTGTTATTGAACAGCCTGTAGAGAAAATCACTGAAGCATCTTCAGAACTCTCTGATTTTTGTGATATTTTCTGTATTCTTCTGACAGGTAGAATACTTGGAAACTACTACTATATCAAAGTAGGGGCTTGACAAATCTTCTTTTCTCAACATAGTGCAAAGTTACTTAACATAAACAGTTAATACAAACTTTGGCTTTAAAGTGGTGTCTGAACAGATGTGTTGATGCTTGCTGAAGGGTAACTCACTTATGTAAAAATAATTTCAGAGTTCTGCTTGAAATGACACAAAACTCAGATTGTGTAAAAGTTGGTAAACTATAATGTAAAAATAATCCATAACTGGTTTAAGTCTTGTATTTACATTTTCACAGGATAAAGTAAATGATTATTAGCAGTAAAAGATACATGAGTAAAGGTAGAATTGAGTGAGTTATTTATTTGTTTATATGTCAGATTTAAAACACCTTTTGTACAACATGGGTGACTATTTATAAATTCCATATGAAAACCACAGGGACACAGTATGTTAGCTTGAAATATCAAGGAATGCTATCAGTATGCAATGAAATTCAGGCACTTCTATCAAACATATTTAAACAAGTTCAAACATGATGATGGAACAATGTGGAGATCAGGGTTTAACTGCTTTTTCCACGATGGAATATGTTACAGTTCCAATAACACATATACACACACTAAAGTATTTCAGTTTACTGGTTCTTATTTGACACAAGTATAATCCAGGTCCTGTGCAGCTTGGATGACATTTAGAAAATGAGAGGACAGTCCAGTTTATATATCTATGATGTCCCTCCCTCTCCACCTTCTTGGTCAGGGTTTTGTGTTTTGTTTGCACACATCACACACTGCATTCCTTACCGACCTACCTGACGAACATTATTATTGCATTATTTTATCATACGTTGACAATAAATGTCAATTAAAGAAACTAAATTAATGTGATTCACTTTTCTGTCTCTGACTTTGAGCCAGTTTGAGACACATTTAAAAAGTGAAATTATATTCTGAACAAAGGGGAGACTTTCTCTCTTTAGTATCAGAAGTCTGAGTTGTTTCCTGTAAAAAATGGTTTTCTGTTATACCTGTTGATATAATTTTATCATTTGATATGTGTATGTGTGTAGGAATCAGTGCCAAATAATAAGAAAGCTGTTACTTCCTCATTCTCTCTCTTTTATAATTTTCTTCCTTTTTCTTCATCCACTTTATGAGCTTTCATGTTAGGACTGTAATCCTGAAACTGAAAACAGACACTTTGGCTGATACCTCTGAGGAAGGAACACTAATCTTTGTGTTTTGGTGTGTTCTTTTGGCTGTGTGTCTTTTTTGTCTCTTCTTTGGTACTAAAGCTCAGTTGTGAAATGACATAATAATGAGATACATTTTTAATATAATTAATGGCTGTTCAGAGTGTGATAAAGCTTGAGACCTAACACACCAGTTAATAATTAATATAACACAAAAAATAACACTCACAATGCTTTAGCCCTAATATATGCAACCCACTAAATAATTCCCCGCACAATCCTCGGAAATATTCAGTCTCTGATGTGGGTGGTATAGAACTTGGTATTGTCTGACATTTTACAATAAACCAAATCTACAAAACCCTGCAGGAGTCACAAGAACTAAATCAGTCCCTCAAATGTAATTCCCTCAGTATATTTATTTTCAACGTATTGTACTGGGTAAATAAAAACAGTAATAAAATTATTCCTTGGGGTGCTGTTAAGGCAAAACATGACTCGCACAGTGGATGTGGAGGATTTTATAGACTGTTAGGTAGGTAAGGTAATACTCTGGTGTTTCAAACTGGTCATACTGGTGTGTCAGTACAAACACGTGAGGCAGAATTTGGATTTAAACTTTAATGAAGGCACTCCAACTTTACAGGTCCAGAGTCACAGCGAGGTCTTACAAGCAATTCAGCATCTCCACTTATTCCCTTAAACACACATAGTGAACTTTCCTTGAACTGGTTCTGGTGTTTTCAGATGTCTGTGGTTGTGTTTCTACTGTTTTCAATAGAGAATTAAAGGATTGTCAAACTAATGATTCACTGTTCATACTGAAGGGGACATGACTCAAATTTGATGGCCATCCATCCTATACATGTTGAGTTATTTCACTAAGAGACAATAATGTGAACATCATGATGGCACTGGGTCAGGGATTCATCCTGTGAGAAACATAAAAATGTCACTGTAATCATCCAATAGTTGTTGAGATATTTCAACCAAAGTTGAGGAGCAACAGAACATTTCCATCCATAGAGCCATGACACTAGCATGGCTGATAATACCAGAAAGCTACAGTGCTGCAGCGAAACTGCCCAGATACGATGTTGTAGATATGAAACATCATTTACCAGATGTAGGCAGCAACATGGCTGCTACAAAGTCCCACAAAAGACACTTAAGGTCCGTATTACATAATTATATCAAATCTAATGTGATTTGATGTGACTAGCTAACCATGCCTATCATAAAACCACACGTGATCTCAGTTGGGTGGAAGGTTTTGCATATATCCAAAGACAGAATCTAACGATGAAGGCAAGGGAGGTTTGGATGAAGGTCAACGGTCCAACACAGCTCCATAACTCTCTACAGCCAAAAGAAAAAAATGTGACAGATTCCAGATGAAGGAAAATAATGACAGTGTGTTAAAATATTTATATTCAATATTTATATTCAATGTTTTTTTTTCATTAAAACTACTTCCCGGTAACTTTAACCTTAAATTCAGATACGGTGTGATAGTTTCTTCTACATTTCTTGAGTGTTTGGAAACTAAATCAAGACTGTGACAAGACTTATAGACTGTGAATTTAAACTAGAAGAGATATGATGGCAGTAATCAGAACTGTTGCACAGTGGGATCATGGTAGTTTATGTAAATGTGATCAGGTACTCTGGGTATGCCTGAATGTCATTGAAGATGACGAACATGGTTGGTCTAGCAGGGTTATCGGTGACGCTGTCATACAGGTCTGAGGCATTTCCAGAAACTCTGGAAGGTGGAGCGATCATTCTAGATCTACCCTGGACAAAGTCTCCAACCAGAACCCTGGCCAGATACATGCGCTTCTGCCCCCTGGCATCAGGCCTGGCGTAACCCCGCGCTGAGTAGGCAGGGTCCACCGCAAAGTATGAGCCATTGCCATACATCGCTCCTACAGAACAAAATAAGAGTAAACACAGGCTCCATTATTAACTAAATACATACATGAATGATTCCCAGTCAAAGAAGTTCAGTAAGAAGACTGCCGCTGCTGCACCATGTTTCTGTCCTCTATGAGACTTGAATACACTGTTTAAAAAATACTTCTGTAGATATTAACTCTGTTCTTCTATTGGCCAGAAGTTCAGTGACAGCTCCAGACAGCAAATAAAATCAGAACAACAAACAAAACAAAGAAACTAAGGTTAATTTTAGGAGGACATGAATAATAATAAATAATTAGTTGATTAATCAATTCAAAAGGCCAAACATTCTCTAGTTTCAGCTTTGGGAACCACTGCTCTAAAGAGTGATTTGGAAATGTAATATACTGTTCTATGGTAGGCAAAGTTTTGTCAACTGACAACCAAACAAAACAAGTAGCTGACAAAGTTTAGTGTAGTTTCATATGATTTTTATGCATTTTTAAGCATATATTTGACAGAGAGTATACTAAGTATGTGTTTTTTTAATAAGATTTTTTAATGCTTCACTGTAGTAGACTTTGAATTTGTGAGGCAGTATAGTAAGTGTGATTTTGTTACCATGCAGTATTTCATCTCAAACTGTTCGATGTAAATATTCCACTGTTTTATGAGTGTGTGCAGCTTTAGTTACCATGTGCTCCTGCGTAACTGCGGTTGAAGCCTTGTTTGTTGATGAGATCGATGGAGTCGGGGCCGGTGCCGTGGAAAAGCATCTTCTCGTTGTTTTTGTGATTATTCTTCGCCTCCAGTTGTTTCTTCTTCAGCTGGTAGCTCTGCCACAGTGTCTCGTTTTGTACCCGTTCAATCTGCCGACACAATGAAGACATGACAAGTAAGTCATTTTCAAGCCACAATGACAATTATTCTTACCACTGCGGTGGCATGAAAGTTTTCCTGTAGTTTGCTTGTGTTATTATTATTATTATTCATTTGTAGTTTGTTTTCTAAATGTGAAAGATTTTCTCTTTATTTGCTTGTGTTTTCTTAAGTTGCAGAATACTTTCAAGGTCCATATACAGGCCTGAGCAACAATTAAATATTCTCAAGTCTGAGGTTGAAAATATTTGAGAATCTGCAGTTTCACCACATTTCTGTCTATTAAAACTATTTAACAATTTTGGTCAATGTAAATTTTCAATGCTTTAATATGTATATATATATATGCTTTATGTATGTGTGTAATTATTACAGTATTAATTTCATCACCAACATATAATCTCATATGATGTTACAATATTAAATAGAAAAACAGCCCAGCTCTGGTCTGTTACAGAATATCTCTCCTGTTATTCAAAATCTAAACTAAACAAAATGTATATTTTAGCAATTTTAAGGTCAGAGTTATACCAGTGATTTTAGTTTAGAGTTAAATATTTACACTGGTGATTTGAATGTTTAAGAGAAAGTATAAATTCTAATTGTCTGAATGTATAAAAATCACTTTTAGGGTTAAAATGACACTAATAATATTGCTGTAATATAAGCCAACATCACCTAATGATGCCAAAGGAGTAAAGATACAGATGATTTGAGGGACTGGGAGCGGAAGAAGAAGTACTCAGATACTTTATTGGAGTAAAAGTACAAGTACAACAATGTAAAAATACTCCATTACAAGCAAAAGTCCTGCATGAAAAATCCTACTACAGTAAAAGTACATAAGTATTATGAGCTTGATGTAGTTAAAGTATTGCATTAAAAGTAGTGGTTTGGTACCTCTGTCTGATATTATATATATATTATATACATTTACTTGCTGAAATATTGGATCATTTGAACATTTATTGAAATGAAAGCATGTGAGAAGTTTAGAGGGAAAAATCACTATTTGGTGGAGCTGTTAACAACTCATAGACATGTGAAATGTGACCCAAACTACACACTGCTTTTTGTAAGACGTCAAAAGCCAAAAAGGTTGGAAACCACTGGTTTCATCTTTAACAATGTGTTGTATTTTAAAAGCTTGTTATATTATCCGTTATGTCAAATCTTCATCTGAAAAGTAACTAAAGCTGTCAAATAAATGTAGTGGAGTAGAAAGTACAATATTTCCCTCTGAAATGTAGAAAGTAGCATCACATGGAAATACTCAAGTAAAGTACCTCAAAACTGTACTTCAGTACAGTACTTGAGTAATACGTAGTTAAGATTATTGGAGAGTGAACATACACTGATGATGTTTGCATAAAGGCCGGTCTTTTGAAATTCCTTCTCCACATCGCCGTATTCTTTAGATCCCACAGTCAGAGGAAACAGCTTCATGAGGTCGCCTTTCATGTCGTCCCAATGTGAAGGCAGAGCAGCATCATCTGCTAAAATAAGAAGAAGAGTATTTGTTTTAAATTGTGTTGTCCAAATGATGGGAAAAATCAAATATTCAATCTGTAATGAACTGGCCAAATGATAAACTCCCAGTGTACAAGTGTAACAGGCTGTGCCTTATACTCCAGCAGGAAGCCTTTGTAAAAAGCAAAGAAACTCTAAAGCTCCTCTTTGACCAAAAAGTTCCAGCAAATATGGAACCAGAGGAACTGAACTTGGAACTAAAAGTTTGTGTTTCCACCACATCTGAAGAACCGTGTAGTTTAGGCAAATTAGACCCATGGTGATTAAAAAATGTCTGCATTTGAAACACAGTATTAACACGTCCTTGTTGTTCTCTGTATTTACTGACTCTGATGTTTAAGTTGGATGTAATGAATGATTGAAAAGAAATATATACAGATGAGGAAAAGGAGGCTGAAAATCAAGAGCAACTCTTTCCATCATAAACAATCTTTGAGTGTTTGATGGTTATTTATTACTGTTTTAGAATGTAACAACATAGTAACTACATTTATTTCCTAGTTCCTCAAAGGTCAGCTGTATTTACATTCTCTAATTGTTTCGGGCCCCTTCTACTGATACTCCTAAATGTGTTCTGTGTTTCTGCTTCTGTCTGCTGATTTCTGAAAACAGGATGTGAAGTTCTGCAGTGTGAAATTCTTTGGGAAAATTTTTGCCAATTAAGCAATTTGGCAATTTTAGGGGCATCAATGATGCTGATGATGAAATCTCAGGAACGTTCACTTCCTCACGAACAGATGACATCAGGCTGAAACCAGATTTACTACAAGATCAGGCCGTTAATAGAGAGTTTGTTGAATCTGACTTAGAGCAAAATCAGATATTCATTAGAAAAAAAATGTTCTTGTATGAGGCCCATAGTCTATGAGAAAAATTACTTTATTTCCAGAACAAGTGGCGAACAAAAACAACTCCTCACTCTTCATAACTCAAATGTCCACTGTATTGGGACACTGACAGTGAGTACAGGTCCAACTTTTACTGTATGTGTTTACTTTGAGGTTGAATTTAATCTGTCAGATTATATGTACCTCCATAGAACGTACATTTACTAAAAAATAATCCCAAAAGAACAATTTGGCCAATGAAATGGTCCAAATTTTTAAAACTAGAGAATAGGTGTCTCCTCTTACTTTTTCATGGACTATGATTTCTTTTTTTTTTTTTTTTTACATTTAACACTTGAAAAGCCACTTGTAAATGACAGGGTAATAGAAAATGTAAACTGTACTTTGGTGTTTCTTTTGACTTCTTTAAGATTTCATGAAACTTTTCTTATAAATTTTTCATTTTTTTTCTACAAAATGAACCTCTGTGCATGAGAACATGTTTGTATTTAAACAGGTTAAATAAGGACTATGTAAAGACTCACCTTTCAGGTCTTTTCTAAGTAGTTCCAACTGTTCACGTCCATTCGTTGAAACAGCTCTTTTAAACATTACATCAGCTGTGTAAATTTGGTTGTTAATCTTGATTTTAACATTTTTTTGTTTTTTCTCCAGAGCCTTCTCGAGGTTGAGGTTGGTGTAAATGTCGAATGGCACCATCTTCCCATTGCGATGCTGAAACTGCCATTCTACCAGTCCACTCACTAGCAAGGCCTTGTGTCTCTCGTTCTCCGTCCTCTCCACCCTCCGGATGATGTCTCTGATGTTCAGCAAAAAAAAAACAACATTTAAACAAATAGCATTTGGTGCTCTGGATTGAAGCTTTACTTTATGTTTTTGGTCCTTTGTGTGTCATTAATTCATTTGGTTGGTGACTGACCTCACTGAAGACTCAGCGATCATGACGTCCCTGGTCAGGCCCTCCAGGTGGATGGTGGGCTCCTGGTCCTCCAGGCTCCTGTCCAGTCGGATGCTGACTGTCAGATTCCTCTGTAGGGCCTTCAGCTCCTCCATGTCAGCCTGCGACAGCTGACTGATGTACGGGTCGATGATGGTGCGCTTCGCCTGCTCGGCCAAAATCAGCTCCTCAATTCTTTTCTTAACCTGACTCACAGCCTGCAGTGTTGGGGAAATGGTTGAAGTGTCCGATTCAAACAGTCATCAATACATCCTGATAATCTCAATGAAGGCAGTACAACGGAAGCACAACAGATGTACTATATGGAAGTGCATTGCATTCACCAAGGACAAAAATGTCAATGTAATTTTCAGATAAAAGGTCATAATTATGCAATCTTATCTCATAATTTTAAGATCTTTTCTCGTAATTATGAGATAGTAAGTCATAATTATGAGATACAGAAGTCATAATTATGAGATAAGGCCTCTGATTTTTTTTCTCATTGGTGAATGCAATGTATGGTCTCCTTTGTTTAATCCATACAGAAACAGAAATGTAAAAAGTATTATTTGTGGTTTTATAGACAGTTGCTGAAACTATTTCTTTACAAACAACAGTGTATCCATCCGCCCAGTACTTCTCTGCAGCATCTGCTTGTCAGGTATAGTCAGTGAAGACAGGGTTGGTTTTGATCTTTGCACCAGTACGATGATACCAAGCCTGACAACCTTACTGTGACAACAAGACTTCAGGAAACTGCTGCGCAGAATGTTCAAACAAGAAATAGTTCAAGCACATAACTAGTTTTTACATTTCTGTTTGAACTTGGATTAAACAAGGTGTTAATCGCTGAGCTTTAGTCCTTTCAAAGCAAAGAGCTAAGAAATAAATTGAATAAATGTATGTTAACCTTGGCGTTATCAGCACACAGCTGAAACACTGTGGGCTCAAACTCCTTCTCCAGAACCAAGCGATCAGTGCCGAGTCGTTCCTCTGAAGATACTGTTAAAAACGCAGTGACAGTTTCTGAAACAACATAAAACAATGTAGTTTGTTGTCTTACATTTTCCTCATACCTCAGCATTGGAAAAATGATGAAACTGAATGAATTAATGATATTATAAAGGGCCAACACTAACAGATTCACCAGCAAATGTTTGTAAGATGCAATCTCTCAAAGAGTGTTTCTGCTTTATCAAGACATTTAAAGGATAGGTCTGGTTATATTCTGTTTTGTTCTTTTAATCAACAAATCCAATGAAAAGACAAACACCAACAATTAATTAGATACATGGACAATATTTGCTTGTAGGATCAAAGCCTGTTATATCTTATTCCTTGGTGCCGTACATCTCCACTGTGTCCAAAAAACTATTAAAAATACATTCATAAGCCACAGATGAACAAGATAGTACATTCCCCAACAAATCACCTGATCAACATCACACCATTTCCTCCTGTTTGTTAACTGAAAACTACAGTCGCCAGCTGAATTAGGAAATTATTGAGACTTTTCTAGAAATTAAAAAACTTTAAAAAAATTAGAAATTATATATTTGTGGGCCAGTTTTATAGATTTACGTGTTCAGTAGGAACAAATGGGCTTTGTGGCTGAGAGCCACAGACAGAGTTGGGAATGAGGAAAGTAGTGAGAGACAAACTAACACATTGTTGGTTTCCGTCTGCACATGAGAGAAAGAAACCCCACAATGTCCTTGAATGTCTAAGAAATCACAAAATAATTCTTCAAAACATTTTATGAATCTTGATCAAAAGGAACAGGTAAAAAGGAAAGAAATGCAGACATATAGTGAGTGAGAACCTGTATCTGTGCATTATGCATTAGTAAAAAAACATTTAAATACCTTTTAACTTGGTCAAGACACTCTTCTTCTCCACATCCTCTCCCTGTCTCTTCTTCATGCTCTTGTGGAACTCCATCACCATGGCCGTCTGGAAGATCAAGATCTTCACGCTCTGAACAAACCTCGGGTACGTCTTCCTCACAAACTCCACCACTGCGCCGACCATGGCATCCGCCACCGCCGACGGGTTGGCCCCTCCCTGACCTAACAAGTAGACATGGATGGGTAATGATGATGATGTTGATGAAGATGAAGATGTGAGGTTGGACAAGGAGATTGGCAGTAAAAGTATAGAGTATAGTATAGGTGGTGGTGTCTTTAAAGTTCTGTTGGTGTCCTCTACAGGCTGCAGTGTCCATTATATACCTACATGTACATTATATAACTTTTAACCACAATATGAACCAACAACATCCTGATGGTTTAATTCTTCTTCTACTAAAAGTGGAGCTAGAAACGTGTTTCTCCTGAGGGTGGTGCTAGAGCTAAACTAGTGCTAAAAACTATTAGTCAAATAATCAATCAATACAAAACTAATTGTTTCGTTAACTTTTGATAGTCATTTGTCAAACAAAAATTCAGGGCTGCAACTAACATACCTGCCAACATTCCCAATTTTTAACCCTTTCTCCTGCTGTGCTCCCAATTGCTAATTTCTCCCATTAATCTCCGACTTCACAGTGATGCACATCAAATGGGTGTTTCTCAGTTTCTGTGTGGGATATGTGTCGTGGTACCTGGCGACACAACCCAGAGGGAGAGGTAAGTATGCACAAATGACCCTGTCTGATATGCGTCACTCGTCACTGCGCTCTCTCAAGCCTTCTGCTCCACTCAGTTTTCCTGCTGAAAATGTGAGGAAGGGCTGGTTTGTCTCAGCCAGCAGCTAAGTTTACAAGAATTGGCCAAATTTTAAGATATGTGGCAAACTCAGATAAACAGTTAGGCTCCATACAGAAAGCTTTCGTGTTATTGGCTTAACTGTGGTTGTGTAAAACATACTGGCGGTGGATGGGACACTACAAGCAAAGCAGTACTTACTGGCTTTTTACATGTGACAGATTTGTTGCATTTACAGTAACGAGTGTAGTTGTTGTCAACTCGGGTAAAACGTTGTAAAACACTGTCTTTAAATTCATCCACCAGCCCGCTCCTGCAGAGAAAAACTCCCATATTTTGAAACCTAAATGTTGACATGTATGAACTAATGATTATTTTCACTACAGATTAATCTGTCTATTTTCTCAATTAACTGTTTTGTCCTTTGGTCTGTAAAATGTCAGAAAAATATCCATCACCATTATGCAAAGCACAGCATGCAACCTAAAACGTTTTGTTTTGTCCCGACCAACAGTCCACAAACCAAAGATATTCAGTTAACTATCAAACAGAGCTAAAGAAACTTGAAAATATTCACATTTAAGAAGCTCAAACCAGAGAATTTTAGCATTTTTTATTTAAATAATGGCTACAATCATCAATTTTCCGTCAATTGACTAATCGATTAATCAACTAATCGTTGCAGCTCTAGTGGCAAACATTTGCTGGTTGAAGCCTCTGAAATGTGGTATAAAAGTATTTGCTTCTTTTCTCTTTTAAATTATTGTAAACTGAATATCTCTACCGACATTTGCAACTGTGACAGGTATTTTTTATTTTTTCCTGAACATTTTCAAGATTATTCAATGATGGAAAATAATCGTTAGTCGCAGCCCTAATCAAAAAGGAGCATGAATGTGCTCAGATGTTTTAAAAGGAAATCTGGAGTGGAATTTATGTTCAGTTTTTGGGTCAACAAAATTACCAAATCATTAGGAGTCATCCTCTGGGAATCATGAATATCCACAGTAAAACTTGTCCAGTAGACTTTTTCAGAGAAAATATATGTACAGATATGAAGGCTTATTCATAAAACCTTTTATGATAATTTACTTTGTATTAAAACATTAATACATATTTGAAAAGGTTATATTTAGTCAGTGTGTTCCTGTTCTGTCCTTTGAAGCTAGTGTTAATGGCTGATGAATTTTAATGGTTGGTGGTTGTGACACAAACTTTGAGCAGGTTTCTCAGAGTTTTTCAGATTTTTCTGACAGAATCTACTTCACAATCTACTGTACCTGCACATCAGATCATATTTGTCTTCCATCTATTCTAATGCAGAGAAATTTGTCAATAACACTCAAAAAATCTCAGTTAAGGCCTTTACACATACACAGCGACATGAATAAATGACACGAAATTGCGAAATAATCGCCTGTGAATAGTTCGCATCAAAACTATTCACACTGGCAGCAATATGAATTTGCGACAGAAGCACAGAAAAAACGAATTTGAGAAGGAATTTGTGACAGCTCGTTCTGCTGTCCGTCAGCCTGGTGAGGTCAGTTTGTCCAGCGGCTGCCTCTGTGGCCTGAGACGCTGAACGCAGGTCAGAGCCGTTGTGGATTGAGCAGATATCACGCTCTCCTCTTCTCTTGTCGAGTGAGGAGAAGGACAAGATCATCATCACTGGAGGATGTTGACATCATCCTCCAGTGATGATGATGATATCTGACCTGTGTTCAGCGTCTCACGTCCACAGAAGCAGCCGCCTGTCAGCTGCAGCTCCTGAGAAGCTGAGAGGACAAACTGCCTTCACCAGGCTGACTGACAGCAGGGAGTTACTGAACCAAAACAGTTTGCATGTCGGCTCCACGGGAAGAAATCCACAGTGTTTGTATTTATAAATACATGGTGATGATGCATATGATACATGATACATCAATGTATTGATTCATTGGCTTTATTTTATTTACAACGTAGTGAGTGAACCTACCCGTCTGCCTTCAGTGCTTACAGACAGACTGGGAGCTGATCAATCAATGTAGATACGGTAAATAAGTTCAAACACACACAGCAGGATACTCAACACCCCACATGGGCCTTCGCAAGAAACAGCTGTCTGTGCAGATTACGCTTTGTGATTGGTTGATGCTTTTATTCGCTGTTTGAAAAGTCAGAAATATCCACCTGGGTCCGAAAAAAAATCACGTCGTTTTTTTGCCTCGTAATATTCGCGTTCTGTGTAAAAGTACTAATGACACAAACAACAGTTTGAAAAAATACATTGATGTGCGAATTAATCGCACTAAAAAATCGCATCCAGTGTGTAAAGGCCTTTAGACTCAAGGAACCAGTGAAATTATAAAAATAACAAAATTAACGAATAACAGAGGAAACAAGCAAGAGGAAAAGGGAAATGTTTGAACGACATCACAAACTTTGAGTCTTATTTCAGCCCCTTTCAGAGTTTTCTTTAAAAACACACAGTAAAAGTGAAACAAAGCTTCAATGTCAGATTCAAATAATAAAAGTTATGTATTTGTAGAATGTGTTTGAACAGACCTGTTCCCAGAGCGGGAAAGGAGACGGAGCTGAACTTGTTGTCCTCGCAGACCTTCAGCACTGAGTAAACCACTTCCTTGATGTTTGCAGGATCAGTCTGGCCGACGATGTGAATGATGTTTTTGCTGGGCAACAACCCGGCTGACGTCACAATCATCGGACGAGGCTGATAACCCGGAGAATTCACTACAGAGAGGAAACAAACAGTTGAAGGTCTAGTCTAGGTTCTAGGTCTAGTCTATTCAAAGTTCAAGTTTTGTGATGAACTTTAGGCTTTAAGGGAGGAAAAAGCTATCAGAGGGATACTTAAAGTCACACTGAAATAAAATCTTTAAAGAGCAGTATCATTTGGACAGAGCAGCGTATTGTTGCCACCATGGCAAAAGAACCATAATTGCTCAGTTTGTTGTTATAAAGAGAAAACTTTTTTTGTTTTAACGAGATCCTTTTCATGCTGTATCATCATATTTTTCATGTTATTTTCTTGTTATAACTAGACACCATTTGTTTTGGTATCTGTTTTTTTTATATGAACCACAGAGCCTTTCCTTCTTCTTAAAGTTCTTAAAGGGGTAAGAAATCAATAGTTTTTACAAGAAACTTTTCTTACACCAACATGTGACTTTATCTTATGCACAAAACTTTCTCGTGCTACAAGACATTTTGCTAGCACTTTATTTTACAGGTCTTTTAATTTAGTGTAATTTGAAGATATTTAATGCTTCATTTTCAGGACATTTTACAGAAAGGGTTGTGCAGTTTTGTACAAGTGATAAAAATGAGGGGTAAGGTTAAGTTGGTTGAGTTGTAGTTTCATATGTAGTTTTTTTCAATATTTTTCCAACAATTTCCTAAAAGTAGCTGCTGTGTAACTGGTCATTTCTTTGAAAGGGTTATGTAATTTAGTAGTATATGTGAAATGTGCTCATTTCCCATATACTCATCGCTCATTGTTTTTAAGACATAATCTAATATGCCAATACTAATACAAACTAAGAATTTTCTGTGAGTTAAAGAATTGTTAAGAGTCTTAATTTATTAAGAATTTTTGCAAATTAACAACGAGGAACCCAAATAAAATGAGTGGCCAGCTAAACCAACTTACTTCTTTCTAATCTTTCTAATCATTTGTACCAAATTGCACCACCCTTTCTGTAAACGTCCCAGAAATTAACTGTTAAATTCCTGCAAACTACATCAAAAAGTTCTAGGAAAGTTTCTTGTAAAAACAGAATAATTTGATATGACATATCATATAACATGAAAAATATCGTTAAAGTTATCGATATAACAAGAAACTGAGCAAAAAAATATAAACTGTAATGGTGGCAGCAATACGCTGCAGTAACTGGGACACTCCCAGTTTAGACTGGGCTGAATTGTGTGAATGCGAAACAGAGTGAAGCTGAAAAACTAGCAAACAGTGTGTGAATAAACAGATAAACTTCCAGGTATGTACCGATCTGTGAGCACTCCAGCTCAACCTGTAATCCAGCGCTGTCTAAGATCGCCTTGGACACTCCTAAACAAAATAAAAAGAGAGAAACAGATTCATGAAATGATGCTGCTGTAAGTCAGAAGGGAAATTTCAAATGAAAATTACTCGTCACTGAGTTAAATATGAAGAAAAGAAAAAAGAAACACAAAGATATTGCATTATTATATTATATTATATTATTATTATTGGAATATATAATGAAAGATGCTTTTGAGTTTTATCGACACTGAAATGTAAGGTGTTCCTCAGTAGATGGGTAGATGAATGAGAAAAGCTCAAGGTAGCGTGAATGTGGACGTGATGTGGAGTTTGATGGATCTCTACTGTAAGTTTCAAGTGTCCACAAGTACATTTTCACAGATATTACAGGACAATGGCTGCCTGGAAAGAAACGATTGTATTATTTGGAAAAAAATGTCATCAGTAATGTAAAGTTACAAGTCTAAAACAATAGGATGGAATTAAATTCACAAGGTGTAAACTACTTCCCTGTGTGACAGAACGTTACTCAACAGTATGTTGTGTTGAGTAATGTTTGAAAAAACAACAACAATCAAGTATTGTTTTTTATTCAATATGTTTTTAGTGGTCAAAGCAGATGGCGTCCACCAAGAGCCGGGTTCTGCTTGAGGTTTCTACCCATTAAAGGGGAGTTTTTCCTTGCTGCTGTCACCAAGTGCTGCTCATGGGGAAATTGTTAGGTCTCTCTAAATCTAAGAGTACAGTCTAGACCTGCTCTATGTGAAAAGTGCCCTGAGATGACTTTTGTTGCGGTTTGGCGCTATATAAATAAAAATTGATTGATTGATTGATATGCGCCATATCATATCCAGACCATTTTAGGCTCACTTCCAGATTAGCCAGTAGCAATTGCGTCTTTACCATTAGTGCTCAACCATATTTGGGCCATGTTCACCATTTCTGGTATTTAATGGTTAATTCTTAAAATATTTTACTGAATTTGGTACAAATTATAAGATCAATGGAACTCACAGATCACTAGTCTTCTATTTATTGTGGGCAAAAATGAACGAGTTTCAGCTAAAAGCCATCATCATTTATCTGAAAGGTGTTTGCCCACAATAAATAGAAGACTAGTGATCTGTGAGTGCCGGTATTCTGTTTGTTTTAATCCTTGCCACAACCGTTCACCTGATACAGTGTTCAAGATTTGGAGCTGTGCGCTGCTACTTTTCACTTAGTTGGTACAGTAAGTGCCTCTCGTTATATGTGGTTTCATATGTAATTGTTGCAAAACTTCCTTATAAATTAGATTCTTGAAAATGTGATTTTTTTTTCAATAATTTCCTAAAAGTAGCTGGTGTATTACTGTTAATTCTTAGGCCATTTCTTTGAAAGGGTTATGTAATGCAGTAGTGGGAAATGCAGTCATTATAAAGTTTTAAGAAAGAGTCTAATATGCTTATATATCGTTTGACACACAGGCTACACAGTGAAAATTAAGTATTTTCTGTGAGTGGGTAAACCAGCTTAACACTCTTCACTTAACACTTTTTTACACTTCTTCCTATAATTTGGACAAAATTGTACCACCCTTTCCATAAAAATGTCCTAAAAGTTAACTGTTAAATACCTCCAATAGAGGAAAGAAGAAAAAACAAAATGCTGAAATATTGGATCATTTGAACATTTATTGAAATGAAAGCATGTGAGAAGTTTAGAGGGAAAAATCACTATTTGGTGGAGCTGTTAACAACTCACAGACATGTGAAATGTGACCCCGACTACACACTGCTTTTTGTAAGACGTCAAAAGACAAAAAGGTTGGAAACCACTGGTTTCGTCTTTAACAATGTGTTGTATTTTAAAAGCTTGTTATATAGTCACCTGATTTGAGGGTAAAGTCCGTATTGGAGGAGTTGATGATGACATCACTGGTCTCCTTGGTGATGTCTCCGGACGAAACCTCGAGAGTGAGCTGACCCATCTGCATCCGGTACACACCGAGGGAGGGTGATGATACCTGACCGAAGGATGCTGACACACACACACACAGCTCATGTTAGTGTTGAAAACTGAACTTAAGAAGTTTTGAGGACAGAGAGTAAAAAGCAAAATCTCAAACTGTATTACATGAAGTATCTGTAGGTTTTCAGCAAAACACCATGTGAATTCACTGGTTAGCTCATTCTGCAGGTTCAAGGGTAAACAAGAGTAATCAATTATCCTTTGTAGTGTTTGCTTGGACTGAAAGATTTTTGATTTTTTTGCTCTCAATGGCACACAGTATGAGATGGGTGATCTAAAAGCTCAAAACATTGATTAAAGTCACCATTCTGTCTATAAAAACTCATAGTTTAAAGTCACCATTGTGTAATGTGTTAGAATTGGCCACCTGATCCGAACATCCAAACATATCACCCCCCCCCCCCCCCCCCCACACACACACACATACACACATGCCACCCCACCACCATTGTCACTCACTGAATATAGTGTAAAGCTTACTGTTTACAGTGAATCTGTGCTATTGTGTTGTCAAGACATTATAATGCTACGGAGACATTAGAGACAGTGGTACATTGCAAACAAGCCGCACAGATCAGAAAGCAGTTGAACCATGGAGGTAAGTTACAACATAATTCTGAGTAACAACTAAATAGTTACACACATGCCCCTAGGGTAGGTATAAATCATAAAATGTCACAGAACTAACTAATGGTAAAACTGCAGTTTTTCTGCCACACAGCATCATTTTTTTCTTTAATTGCTGCCATTTTTCCACACAGTAATCCAGTAGAGACCTAATTTATTTAGATGATATTTCAGTATCGATCCAGCTACAATGTGCTATGATGCCAAACAGCTCATGCCAGCTTAAAAATAGCTGGTAAGTCGGATCAGCTGATATGACCAGCTGATGTCTGCCCATCTGCAGCAGCAGCCAGATGCTCCGACAACATTGGTGCAACTTTCCAAATAGGTGTTATATGGATAAGCTGACCACATATTGGGAGTCTACATGGTTACTTTCCTGCCTGAAAAAATATTAAAACTTCATAAAGTGACATATCTATAGTCCTACAGAATTTTTTTAATAGCTTTCAGCCTGGCTCCGCCATTACTACCGGTGCTACTACTTCTTCCTCTCATGTTTGACTGAGGGCAGACTGGACATTACAGTGACTCACTGTTACCCCTGAGTTACAAAGTGGTATTACGAGACAATACAGGCTGAAGCTAGATACAATACATATAAGTCTTTGACATAACATCTAAAATTATTTCTTCACATTCTGTTGATAATTTTCTTTAATTTTGTAATGTTTTAAACTAAAATTCTGGCCAAATCTTTCACATTATACCCTTAAACTCACAGTTCTGTCCCTAAAATCTTCGATCAAAGATTAAGGTCTCTGTTATGTCTCTTACTTCGTCTCTTCACATTCTCAAACCTCCATTTACAGTTTGTTTTGTGTTATCTTTTGTTCAGAAAATTCCACATAATGATAAAGGTTTAAATAAAGGTGATGGAGCCTTTTTACCTGAGGACTGTTGTGATTTTCTCAGTGATTGCCAAACTGGTGGCTCGTTAAAATCCTGTGCTTCATGTTGAATGTTCCTCGGACCAGTCTCACCTCTGAACTCTCTGGTGAAACACTGACAAACAATATATTGCCAAAATATGTCAATACAGGTGATTTTTCCAACAATACAGATATTGTGTACAAAAAACACTTTTGCTGTTCAAAATGTAGAAAACTTTGGTCAAAGATTGTGGTGTTGTGGTGATTCAAGTGACATCACTGGAGGCAATTTATCAACCAAAACAGGGAGCTAAAACAAGCTAAAAAGCTCTGTAGAGCTGTGGAATTGTTAAGAATTGTATGTGTGTGACCAATTTACATCAAACAGTCCTTTGACTCACGGTTATCAAAACTTTTGTTATTTTTCACAAAACAACTATCAGTAGAAAATCTAGCAAATCTACCATTACATTTCTAGTCTGGTAGTGTGTGTCATTTTTGCCAAATTTGTATTAATATAAATTTCTATAATTCTGTTGCTCCTCACCTACTAGTGGGAAAAATGACATTTGTTGTTAGATACAGCCCTAAAAGAAACAGTTTAATCATCTGTCAATTATATTTTTAAGTTAATTAATAGAAATAAAAAAAATGTATGACATGGATTTTGAGCAGATTTTGAGTGAGAATGTAGAGATGGATGGTAAAACAACCACAGCAAAGTCTGCATCCTCTTGGACGTGTTATGGTACCAGCTTTGGTGGATCAGCTGAACTGTACAACTGAAGATGGCTTGTTTACTGAGCTCTAACAGATGAGCTGCACACATTCATACACTGTGACAGACAGTTTATACAAACCTTTAGCATTCAGATGATGCTTTAAAAGGCAACACAGAGTCAGTCAGTACTCACAGTCTGGTCCTGAATGTTTCCCTTCCTGAGAACAGTCTTCCGTTCCTGAGCTTTAGTCTGCTCAATCCTCATCAGCCTACAGCCAATCAAAGAACAGGACTGATGTCATCACAGCAAACATTATCATCAGTAATGCATGCAAAGTTCATTTTTTAATGCTACTCAAAAAGATAAAAATCTCATAAAAAGTAGTACAGACTCCCCAGGCTACAATTTTTGTAATGCTTTTGCATTATTTTATATATTTATTTGGATCCCCATCAGCCACTTCCAAGGCAGCAACTACTCTTCCTAGGGTCCACACAAGTCAACATTACATCATAATACAAAACATTAGTGATAAAATCCAAGGCAAAGGGGAACAAAACAAACAAACAAAACAAAAAAACTAATGAACCACCAACAATAACTATATATTGTAGTATATATGTACTACTTATATTCTATTAAAGGGACATAAATAGTCAGTAAAAGCATTTGATGCAGCTCAAAAATGGTAGTTGTACAACTGAATACAGCATATACAGTGACTAAGAATAACATGAAATTCCTCCTTAATGATCATAAAGTATCATGTATTCTGTAACAAAATATGATCTATTAGTAGACAACTCTGTTACCAGGATTTAAGTTGGACCTGGTCTTGAATACCCTTCCGAAGAGAGAAAAATATCCAAGGAGAAACAAAAGAAAACTAAGAGGAAGAAGAAGGGGGAAGAGGAAGAGTCTTACCTTTCATACCCTCTAAGCTTAGCATGTCCCCTGGGGCTCTGACCTCCCCTGTTACCCAGTAGGCCTCCCCTGTATCCAACTCCTTCTCCTCCTTCTCCTCTCTCACCAAACAGACGGTCTACTCGTAGTAAACTACGAGTCTGTTTGATTTCCATGTTGTCTCTGAACACGTGTAGAAATAAAAGTGTAAAAAGGAGACATTGAGGTTTTAGCAGTGGTTAGTATTGGTGTTATTTGTTGACTACAATAGTGGGTTGCTACAGTAGGTTTGAGCTCTACTGTCATCTAAACCCAGCCAGCATTGTGAGTAACTATCTTACTAGCTAGTGTGGAACTAGGAATGGCATGTTAGTTGTTTTTTCTGTTGGTCCAATACATACACACAACACACAGAGTAAATTATTCCTATTGGATGGAGTGGTGGCTACCTAACAGACTTGTTAACTAACAAGATACAACATGTAAATCAGACAGTGTTGGAATCGTTGGGGGTAGAGGTGTGCTGGTATACCTTTTTATGATATACAGAGGTAAAAATGGATGGTATCAATACTGCCAACCATTCCATTACTGTTGTACTTATTGTTGTTTTCAGAAGACAGAGCAGCTCTCCTGCCTTTATCAGCAGTTTTATTTTGTTTACCCAAAAAGAAGCAGCTTTCTACTGGTCAGAAAGACACAGAATAACCACAGCAGAGAACCGGGCTCTGATGTGGAGAAGGTGTGTAGAGCAGCAGTCAGCACTAGTGGCCTGAGCCAAGAAAATTCTTTGCCTTTTAAAAATTAATTTAACTGTTTAACACCCAGCAGATAAAACTTACAACAAAGGTCTTGCACTCAATCAATCAAGAAAGATTCACAAAACAACAACAATCTACTTTAAGTTTGTTTGTTTTTTATTGATGTTATTTCTTATGAGTCCAACAAAGCTGAAATATATTGATCATATTCAGAGAGTAAAATAAATGATGTAATTTAATCATATTTCAGGATTAATAGTAGGATTTGAGAAAACTTAAATGATTATTGTGATAATACCGTTTGTATCGTAATATTTTGACCCACAATAATTGCAGCTTGAAAATTTGATACTGCAACATCCTTTGTTGGGCTAGCAGTTTCCTCCTGCTGTCATTCTTTGTGCTAAGCTAGGCAAACATGCCCTGGACTTGTGTCTGAACTGGACACACAGAGAAGAATCTAATATCCATCTTTTCATCTGCGTCAACAACTAACACTGCTCCCTTAAATATTCACCCATCTCTAAATTCTTGCAGTAAATTCTAATCAACAGTAAAAGTTCATTACAATAAGAAATGCTTCTTTAATTTACCTCAAACTCCTTCTGCCTCTTCTGCCTGCCTGCTGTGGTATTGTCATTGTAGGTTCAAGGTCAATGAACTCTTTGTTCACAGCTGTGGCCAGGACACTCACGGTATCATAGTTCTCTTCTTCCTCTTCCTCTTGATTCTCTGAACGCAGCACCACCATACAGCTGAACTCCGTCATTAATGTAGACAGGAACAGGCTTCCTTGAGACTGGAAATATTTCTTAGCTCCAGGCTTGTCCACGATGAAGTTGTCAGTGAAGAGAGCACTGGTCAGTTCCTTAAAGCAGGATTTGGCTTTCTGGACGTGAAGACGAGCCCCAGCAATGATAATTCGTGGCCTCTCTGAATCATAATGGAATGTTACATCATTATCTTTGGCAATATTGGAGCAATCTTGTGATTTTTTCTTTTCCATAAAAAGAACAACAGCAAAGGACTCGACACGAAAGGTTTCTTGAACTTGTGAGTAGTTCACGATGAATTCTTTCAGACTGCGGCTGACTTCTTTCACTGGATTCCGGAAGCCTGCCACTGTTACTTTATCTCTTCTCTCTGGGTGGAGCTGAATGTCCACTGTTCTTTTCTTTGAGGAGTTGTAGATGTCTAACAACTTTTGGTTCAGGTCCACCCAGTTGTGGAGTTTCAGAACTCCGTGGTCTTCCACATCTAGAGTGTCAAAAGACAAAGCCATCTTTATCTTACTCTCTGCGTCATCAAGGGCACGGTCAGAACTCCCCAACAGGAAAACCCCTTTGCTCTCAACGCTGTAGATGGCACTGATGCCTTGGGATGTGAACATATCCTGGGACATGTCCATGGGATCAACTGTCCTGAGAAAGTCTAGAAGACGTGGGGGGATATCGAGCTGCTTTTTACTCATACGCACATTCCTCTCTAAGATCCATGATTTTGTCTTGAAAACTTCTGCAGGGAGTCCTGAAATGGTTAACTTGTGGGTGTCATCAGTGTAAGAGAGGCTCATCTCAGGGGAAATGTCCAGTGCTGCTTTCTGCAACCCGTCCTGCTTCAGGATGTAGAACACTGCAGGGGACAAATTCATTACCTCAGAAACAGAATTTGTGCGCTGTTCAATCTGATTCATGGCTTTAAGAACGATGCTCTCCACAGGAGCCCTGATTTGTTTTATATTGTCAGCCTGGCCAGCCACAGTCAAAGTCCCCCTGGATGTATCCAGCACCAAGGCAGCATCTTCCCTGACAACTGAGCGTACTTCTTTCTCCACAGCTTTCCACGCAGGTGTGTTCGCTGGACATTCAAAGGCTGTGTAGTGAGCCATTTGCTGACGGAAGGCTTTTTGGGCAGTACTCATCCAGTTATCCACGTGTTCGGCAGTCAGATCTTTCTGCCTCAAAAAACTTGGGAGAGGGCTGAGTTTCACCTCAGGGTTATCCAAGTCCACACTGCAGAAGTACGGACGCATCTGTTCATTGATGCTTTTTATAAGATTCTTCATTAGGAGGAATTTCCAGACAGCGTGGTGAACACACTCTGTGAAGGGCTCGGGCATTTTCCATGTTGGTCGTTCTTTGCCGTACAAGGCGGTGCCCAGGGACTCATAGTAAGGATACACCTTCACAGGGATGGATCGCATCACATAGTCTTCTTTTATGCAAATGCTTTCAACAACTGCAGCAATACAGGGAATAGAGAAAAAAAAAACTCAGGTAAGTGGTTGTAGCTACAAGGTATTTAAATAATATTGATTTTGTTTTAAGTTTAAGATTCATCCAGGTCATAGGATGTACTAAAAGGCCAAAACTATGTGGACATCCTTGCCCTAATGTTTGTCAACTTAATATCTGGGGATTTTTTTCCTGGTTTGGTTCCAATGAAAGAAAACCTTAATTCTACAAAATCTGATATTTCAGACAAAAGTGTTCTTCCAACTTTGTGTCAACAGTTTGTCATGTTGAAAGAGGAAAGAAATAAATACAATGTCCTCGTACACAAAGCCAGCTCCATAAAGAATTGCTTTTCCCAGTTTGGTGTGGAAGAAGTTGACTGGCCTGCACAATGGAATGTTTGGGTGTCCACATACTTTTGGCAAAATAGTATATGTCTTGTTGTTTGGTCTTAAAGACATCTCGGAGCTTGCCAGCATCTTCAAGTCCAAATAAGTCCAGTTTCATTAGACTTATTACTTCTAAATATTTAAAAGTTAAAATACACTTTAACAAATAACAGTGAGTCATCAGTATATCAGTAGTAAAGCTAAATATAAAACCTTTAGGATCATTGAACGTGACAATGGCAGCCTGTTCATCTGGGATCATGGTGATATGATCCGGCAATCTCCAATTCTTCTCAAAATACAGCTCCAACAAGTCTGGAAAGGAATTAGAAATAAAGAATTTTTAACCACAATAGCAAAAATGCTGCAAGTAGAAAACCTGTAACTGTTTCCAAAACCTGGATTACTGAAAATAAAGGCTGCACTGAGGGAATAATGTGACAAATTTATCAATTCAATCAATCAATTTTTATTTATATAGCGCCATATCACAACAAAAGTCATCTCAAGGCACTTTTCACATAGAGCAGGTCAAGACCGTACTCTTTAATTTACAGAGACCAAACGATTCCCCCATGAGCAGCACTTGGCGACAGCGGTAAGGAAAAACCCCCCTTTAACGGGTAGAAACCTCAAGCAGAACCCGGCTCTTGGTGGGCGGCCATCTGCTTTGACTGGTTGGGTTGAGAGCCACAATAACCACAATAGCAAAAATGCTGCAAGTAGAAAACTTGTAACTCTTTCCAAAACCTGGATACCTGAAACCAAAGGCTGCACTGAGGGAATAATGTGACAAATTTATGAAGCAACACAATGTGATTGATTATCTTATCAGGTACCTGGTCGCTCCATGATGTTCTCATACACAAATATATGTTCTGTATTGCATTTTATTGTTTTTGTTGCCTTAGAAAAAATTGGCATGAATACCCCATTTCTGGTCAACTGCCATCTGTTTGTTTGTGTGAAATATAAATCTGTTATGGTTGAATAGGTTAAAGTTGTGGAATTAAAACAGTATGGGAATTTTATTCCTGGTAGGTTTATTAGATGTACTTTACTAACCCTGCTGTGGGGACAGTATAGAAGTAACATATTGATTGGGATTTACATGAGCGTTGTGTTTATTTTGTTACCTACAGTAGATTTGTAAAAATAAATGTAAATTATTAAAGTGAATACTTAAACTTTCATCAGGAGGCCAAATATATTTTCTGGAGGGCCAGATTTGGTCCAGTGGCCACTATTTGTCTTCCACTGCTCCACATCCAAGGCTAGTTTTTGGTGAAACACTGATTTTAACAGTTTGTGTACCTTTAACCACAGTCGGCGGAAGACTCTCCACTCGGACACTCTTTGCTGCCTCCAGCGGCCGAGCGGTCAGTTCGTGTTTCTCCAGCTTCTGGCTGTTCTGACTCACAGTGAGGAACTTCTCCACATCTGCAAAAAACTCCAGATTACTCATTTAAGACTGGAACAGGCTCAACGGGTGAAAGGTTAAAAGAGTTTTACTGCAAAATGACAGACACACATGTTAAATTAACAATCTCAAAGATCTCTGTTTTGTTCTCTTTAGCGGCACCTATGGTGATAAGTGGTAAATGCAGGTGTGTTTTGGAACCTCACTTCACAGAGACCCAAACAGTGTCGTCAGTTGGCAGTTGGCACCTGGTGCTGCCTCACACACAAGTGAGTTGAAGAGTGAGTCTGTTGTGTTAGCTCTGTCTACCCTCTCTGGCAGACCAATCATTGCTGGCTGATGGAAATTACATTGAATATTTCGATGGATTTGGCTGTTTCTAATTCTGTGGTTTTTCTTCCCAGATGAAGGTGGATGTGATGGACCGACAGATCGTTATTGCCATCCAAAAAAACAAACATTTTCAAACACAGCTGTAACATTTAGTGCTATTTCAACCCCAAGATACTAAAAGTTATTAAAATGTTTGTATCCACTTCAACAGGAATGCAGTTCTATGCTTTGAAAGTGATTTCTAATGGTGGTAGCGAACAGACGTGGTGATAATGGACAACCCTGGCGTGTTCCTCTACTGAGAGAAGAATACTGGGAGTATTTGACAGGAAATAGTCTATAAATGGTTCATAAATGTATCAAATCCAGTCCAGAGTATCCAGTCTGGATTAACTGTTGTTTTAAGTTTTTCAAAATTGTACAAAAAGTCACTTTGTAAATAAAGTTCATTATGTTTCGAAGTTTGGAGAGTGGTTGACAATAAAGGACAAAACTATAAAGATTTTACAGCCACATTTCAAATCTACAGGAGAGGGTGTTAAAGACTCAAAAGAAACCTGATGAAAACCTGGTCTTGGTGACTGTTTCCTACCTGCAGGGCTGCTGAAGGTGACCACGGCTTGGTTGGTCTCCCAGATGATCTCCAGACTGTAGCTGCTCTCGTCCAACCCTGAGATGTTCTCCACCAGCATCGACAGCAGATCTCTGGACATTTTGTCTGAGACGTTGTTCAACACCACCGCAACGCTCTGAACGGACTCTGAACCTGAGAGGAGAAAAATAAAAACCTGCATCATCTGCCTTCTCTACCATTATTTTCATTAAAGGAATTCATCTGCATTTGTTTGAACATTAAAAAAGGAAAATTTGGATGAACAAGTCAATGCAAAATTACCAAGAAAAATTGGGTCAGAGTCAAGCAGAAACCTCTGGGGCTAAATAATGAAGCCAATGCAAAGTGCAAAAAACTGCAGTTCCTCGAATGGCCACTTGAGGCTGGCTCCAAAAGCAAGTCAATCCCCATAGATCCCCATTTTAAACTGCCCAATTTTTCTGCAGAAATTAGTTCTATAGCCAGTTTCCCCTTTTAAAACAACTGTACAGGGGTGAATTTTTTATAACTCACACATTTAAATTTGATTAAGCTATAAAGTTTTGCATAATTCATTCGGCCCGCCTCAGCTTCACCTCTTTGCCCATTTTGGATTAGCTGGGATTGAGGCAGAGTCAGGAACTGCCAAGATGGTGACAGATGGAGCCGCCCACTTTGAGCTTCAAAACTGCCTCAAAACCAATGGATGGCTACGTCCATATTTCTTACAGTCTATGGTAACAGTATATTTCACAGGTTATTTCCTAAGACTTTCCCACAAAGAACAATATAATCCATATAATTTGTTATCTATTATGGAGAAAATTCTTAAACAGTTGTTCGAGTTTAGTTGTGTTGAGTTTTAAAGCAGTTGTTGATTTACTTGAAAAAACTTCTCTACTTAAACCCAAGTAAATATGTATTTATTAATTTATTATCAAAGAACTCCATGGCACATTTTTGCATTTTCAGTTCACTTGCTGTACACTGACTTAAGGACTTGTAGGTTACACTGTGTAATTAGTTGATTGGGAGTGGACCAATCGAGCTGTGCCTTATATATAATGGTGCCAAATTATTAATAATATTAAATTTATATCCATAGCACTGTTCATGCAAAGATGCAGCCCAAAGTTATATACACAACAGGATTAAAAACAAAATTCAGCCAAAACAAAAATAATTAATAAATAAAATTTGACACTTGAACAATGCAATAAATTCAATTGAATGAAATACATGAAGTTCTTTCCAGAAATTTGCAAGAAACTGAGCTTGACACAGTACATGGTTACAGATTACTTTATAACTTTATTCATGTTTTAATCCCTTTTGAAGAGCTTGTCAACCATATTCAATGATAGCAGGATCGCACACATCAGTATTTGATGAGAGTAAATCAATATAACGTTGTTAAAAAAGGACACTGTGACCATAAAAACCAGAGCAGCAGACAGATTTTTACCTGAGACATCATCACTGTTTGTCGGGCTCTGAGGAGGAAAAACAAAAACAAAGTTTTATTCACACAGAATAAAACGATGGCAGAGAAAAAAAGTCTAAACGTGTTTTACATGCAGACTGTAAACTACCTCTACTGGAAGAAAAAGGATGTAGAACATTGCAGGGGACAAATTCATTACCTCAGAAACACCATTTGTGCACTGTTCAATCTGATTCATGGCTTTGAGAACGATGCTCTCCACAGGAGCCCTGATTTGTTTTATATTGTCAGCCTGGCCAGCCACAGTCAAAATCTCCCTGGATGCATCCAGCACCAGGATGGCATCTTCCCTGACAAAGGAGCGTACATCATTCTCTGCAGTTTCCCACGCAGGTGCGTTCATTGGACATTCGAAGGCCGTGTACTGAGCCATTTGCTGACGGAAGGCTTTTTGGGCAGTACTCATCCAGTTATCCACGTGTTCGGCAGTCAGATCTTTCTGCCTCAAAAAACTCGGGAGAGGGCTGAGTTTCACCTCAGGGTTATCCAAGTCCACACTGCAGAAGTACGGACGCATCTGTTCATTGATGCTTTTTATAAGATTCTTCATTAGGAGGAATTTCCAGACAGCGTGGTGAACACACTCTGTGAAGGGCTCGGGCATTTTCCATGTTGGTCGTTCTTTGCCGTACAAGGCGGTGCCCAGGGACTCATAGTAAGGATACACCTTCACAGGGATGGATCGCATCACATAGTCTTCTTTTATGCAAATGCTTTCAACAACTGCAGCAATACAGGGAATAGAGAAAAAAAAAAACTCAGGTAAGTGGTTGTAGCTACAAGGTATTTAAATAATATTGATTTTGTTTTAAGTTTAAGATTCATCCAGGTCATAGGATGTACTAAAAGGCCAAAACTATGTGGACATCCTTGCCCTAATGTTTGTCAACTTAATATCTGGGGATTTTTTCCTGGTTTGGTTCCAATGAAAGAAAACCTTAATTCTACAAAATCTGATATTTCAGACAGAAGTGTTCTTCCAACTTTGTGTCAACAGTTTGTCATGTTGAAACAGGAAAGAAATAAATACAATGTCCCCGTACACAAAGCAAGCTCCATAAAGAATTGCTTTTCCCAGTTTGGTGTGGAAGAAGTTGACTGGCCTGCACAATGGAATGTTTGGGTGTCCACATACTTTTGGCCAAATAGTATATGTCTCTTTGTTTGGTCTTAAAGACGTCTCGGAGCTTGCCAGCATCTTCAAGTCCAAATAAGTCCAGTTTCATTAGACTTATTACTTCTAAACATTTATAAGTTAGAATACACTTTAACAAATAACAGTGAGTCATCAGTATATCAGTAGTAAAGCTAAATATAAAACCTTTAGGATCATTGAACGTGACAATGGCAGCCTGTTCATCCGGGATCATGATGATATGATCCGGCAAACTCCAATTCTTCTCAAAATACAGCTCCAACAAGTCTGGAAAGGAATTAAAAATAAAGAATTTTTAACCACAATAGCAAAAATGCTGCAAGTAGAAAACTTGTAACTCTTTCCAAAACCTGGATTACTGAAACCAAAGGCGGCACTGAGGGAATAATGTGACAAATTTATGAGGCAACACAATGTGATTGATCATCTTATCAGGTACCTGGTCGCTCCATGATGTTCTCATACACAAATATATGTTCTGTATTGCATTTTATTGTTTTTGTTGCCTTAGAAAAAATTGGCATGAATACCCCATTTCTGGTCAACTGCCATCTGTTTGTTTTTGTATGGTTCAATAGGTTAAAGTTGTGGAATTAAAACAGTATGGGAATTTTACTCCTGGTAGGTTTATTAGATGTACTTTACTAACCCTGCTGTGGGGACAGTATAGAAGTAACATATTGATTGGGATTTACATGAGCCTTGTGTTTATTTTGTTACCTACAGGAGATTTGTAAAAATAAATGTAAAAGTTTTGATGCAAATTATTAAAGTGAAAACTTAAGCTTTCATCAGGGGGCCAAATATATTTTCTGGAGGGCCAGATTTGGTCCAGTGGCCACTATTTGTCTTCCACTGCTCCACATCCAAGGCTAGTTTTTGGTGAAACACTGATTTTAACAGTTTGTGTACCTTTAACCACAGTCGGCGGAAGACTCTCCACTCGGACACTCTTTGCTGCCTCCAGCGGCCGAGCAGTCAGTTCGTGTTTCTCCAGCTTCTGGCTGTTCTGACTCACAGTGAGGAACTTCTCCACATCTGCAAAAAACTCCAGATTACTCATTTAAGACTAGAACAGGCTCAACAGGTGAAAGGTTAAAAGAGTTTTACTGCAAAATGACAGACACACATGTTAAATTAACAATCTCAAAGATCTCTGTTTTGTTCTCTTTGGCGGCACCTATGGTGATAAGTGGTAAATGCAGGTGTGTTTTGGAACCTCACTTCACAGAGACCCAAACAGTGTCGTCAGTTGGCACCTGGTGCTGCCTCACACACAAGTGAGTTGAAGAGTGAGTCTGTTGTGTTAGCTCTGTCTACCCTCTCTGGCAGACCAATCATTGCTGGCTGATGGAAATTACATTGAATATTTCGATGGATTTGGCTGTTTCTAATTCTGTGGTTTTTCTTCCCAGATGAAGGTGGATGTGATGGACCGACAGATCGATATTGTCATCCAAAAATACAAACATTTTCAAACACAGCTGTAACATTTAGTGCTATTTCAACCCCAAGATACTAAAAGTTATTAAAATGTTTGTATCCACTTCAACAGGAATGCAGTTCTATGCTTTGAAAGTGATTTCTAATGGTGGTAGCGAACAGACGTGGTGATAATGGACAACCCTGGCATGTTCCTCTACTGAGAGAAGAATACTGGGAGTATTTGACAGGAAATAGTCTATAAATGGTTCATAAATGTATCAAATCCAGTCCAGAGTATCCAGTCTGGATTAACTGTTGTTTTAAGTTTTTCAAAATTGTACAAAAAGTCACTTTGTAAATAAAGTTCATTATATTTCGAAGTTTTGAGAGTTGTTGACAATAAAGGACAAAACTATAAAGATTTTACAGCCACATTTCAAGTCTACAGGAGAGGGTGTTAAAGACTCAAAAGAAACCTGATGAAAACCTGGTCTTGGTGACTGTTTCCTACCTGCAGGGCTGCTGAAGGTGACCACGGCTTGGTTGGTCTCCCAGATGATCTCCAGACTGTAGCTGCTCTCGTCCAACCCTGAGATGTTCTCCACCAGCATCGACAGCAGATCTCTGGACATTTTGTCTGAGACGTTGTCCAACACCACCGCAACGCTCTGAACGGACTCTGAACCTGAGAGGAGAAAAATAAAAACCTGCATCATCTGCCTTCTCTACCATCATATTTAAAAACTTGTTAACAGTATATTTACCTGGTTATTTCCTAATAATTTCCTCCAAAGAACAATACAATCTACATAATTTGATATTAATAATGGCGAAAGTTCTGAGAAAGTTATTTGAGTTTAGTTGTGTTGAGTTTAAAAGCAGTTGTTGATTTACTTGAAAAAACTTCTCTACTTAAAACCAAGTAAATATGTATATATTTTGAATTTATTACAATTTATTGAAACTCAATTGCACATTTTCACATTTTCAGCTGACCTGCAGTACACTGACTAAAGGACTTGTAGGTTACACTGACTAATTAGTTAATTGGAAGTGGACCAATTGAGCTCTGCCTTACATATAATTGTGCCAAATTATTAATAATATTAACTTTATATCTATAGAATTGCAGCCCACAGTTTTATACAAAACAGGATTAAAAACAAAATTAAGCCAAAACAAAAATGAATACATAATAAATTAATTAAAATTAATAAATAAAATTTGATATTTGAACAAGACAATAAAACATTAAATAAAATACATGAAGTTCTTTCAAGAAATTTATAGGAAACTGAGCTTGACACTGTTCATGGTTACAGATTACTTTATAACTTCCACTGAGCAAACTGCATCTGCTGATGAAGGCCATGAGATGTGGCTGAAAGCTCCACAAAAACCAAGAACATGGATCATGTGATAAGAATTTTTTGGTTAAATTCCTCAGAAATTAGCAGGACTTTACCAACACATAAAATAATAACTGAATTTTAAAAATATGACATTTTCAGTGTAAACTTCCTGTAGTTTTACTGTGTATTTTTTATATAAACACAGTCTGTTTTTACCCTCTTTGTTCTCGGCAGAAGCTCCATTTCCAGGTTCAACTTCTGACTTCTGAGTCTTTGAATCTGTCGATGAATCTAAGAGTCGAGAGAATCAGGTTTGTCCAGTTTTCATTGTTTATCTGCACACATGAACATGATGAAACACAAGAACGTCCACAGCAGAAATAAAACATCAACGTGCTCATAAAATATCTCATTTCAAACCAAAGTCAATAGAAAACATTTTATTTCATTGTTTAAAACCTATTTTTTCTGCTGTAATATGGGAAAAATGTTAAGTTTCTCCTTTTAATCCCTTTCAAAGAGCTTGTCAACCATATTAAATGAAAGCAGGATTACACATATCAATATTTGATGAGAGTAAATTAATATGACATTAAAAAAGGAAACTGTGACCATAAAACCAAAGCAGCAGAGTTTTACCTGAGACGTCGTCACTGTTCTTCGGACTCTGAGGAGGAAAAACAAAAACAAAGTTTTAATCGCACAGAATGAAACGATGGCAGAGAAAAAAGTCTAAAAATCTATTTTACATGCAGACTGTAAACTATTCAAGATGTAAAGAGTTTAGCTCGGATGTCTCAGTGTGAATTCAAACAAAGCAGCAACTTCTGCCGCAGTTTCACCTTCAGTACTTACAGACATGAAGAAGAGAAAAGTGTCAGAGAAGTAATTTCACAGTCAGCATACAACACATTATAAAGAAGAAGATGAAATAAAAACATTTCAAAAAGTTAAAGAATACATATACAACAATATCTCATCATTGAATGGTGTCTTCACCATTCAATGATCAAGGTATATGATCAAGCTTCAGGCAAATCCCAAAATATGTCTAATATTATTTTCATGATTGATTCATCTGCAGATTATTTTTTGATTGTTTCATTGTTTTGTCCACAAAATGTCATGAAAACCCAAAAATATTCAGTTTACAATGATGTAAAAGAAAGAAAAGCAGCAAATCTTCACATTGGAGAAGCTGGAACCAGAAAGTTTCTGGAATGTTTGTTTTAAAAATGACTTCATGATGATGAATCGATTATCAAAACATTTATAATGAACCCGATGAAGAACTTGAGGGAATTAAACCCTCAACCCTTCATCTGTAATGGGCTAAAAGAGCCAAAACACAGGAATGGTCCTTTAAATTTTACACATTTTGCCATCCACTCATTTGAATTTATTCAACATAAAAAAGCAAAATCTGTTGCTGAAGGTTTTACACCCTTGAGAATTAAATCACATTTGCACAAATAAAATGTGCAAAGAAACAAAAGGAACATCAGGTAGTTTCTGTGTTCAGCAAAGTGTTTGATATCTGAACTCATAAATTATCTGATATATAAAGAGTCAACCTGCACATGACATCTTTACTGCTGCTCACTACATTAATGTTTAACTTCAGGCTCCTGCAGTTAGTTTCAGTGGTGAATATTCTGTTTCCTGACTGTTGGTGCTGTTTCAACAGAGTTTTAAGATGATACTTTTCCTGTGACATCCTGCATGTTATCACCTGGATGTTTTTATGGTCTCGTAAACCTCAGAATGAAATATTATCGTCATCATTAGTTAATCATTAATCTGTGCAGCAGGCTGCTGTGCCAGTCAGTCAGGTTATGACTGTAGCACAGAGGAGCAACACCCTGTCAGCCTGTAGCCTCCAAAACACACAAACAGCAACAGCAGAAGAAGAACAGAGTGCTAAAGTCCAACTTCCTGCTGCCTTCACAGTCAGAATGAACAGGAGGAATGATTACAGTGAGGAAAACCTCTTTCACTGTTACTATGGACACCTGACTGATGTTTTAACGTGTCCTTTAATCTGACTCCAACATGTTGAAAGTTAAAATGATACACAAACTTCTTCAAACCTTCCTGTTAATCTAAACTCTACTTACTGATGCAGAAACCAGCCGTAACTTGATAGTTTTATTCTCCAGGATGATTTCATGGTTTTCCTTTGCGAGGACTCGTTGTCTCACTGAAATCACATTAAACAGTTGTGTCAGAACAAATATCCCAACAGATGTTGAACCCTTACCAGGGTTGTGTGAATAGTTATCTATGCATGCGTTGGGATTTGATGACCTGGAAATGAGAACCGTTTGGCCTTTTCAGCCCTGTACTACCCAAGCCTGTAGTCATGTAGTAGATTGTCAGCAGTATTGTAATATCTGAAGGTGATTTTGGTCACTATTTCCGCTAAAAAGAAAAAGCAACTAACAGTAAGCTCTGTTTTATATATTGGGCCTTCAAAGTGCTCTGTGAAACTGTGCCTGGGATGGCTTGCGTCAATGAAATGAGAAAATTAAAAGGTCTTAACCTGGAGAGTAATATATGTCAGTATGAAGATTCTACTTTGAAATACTGACCTTTGAACCTTGACCTCGGTGCATGTTTGAAGGCTTATAATTTAGCAACAAAAGGGGCTTCAGACATGGGACCAACTGTTATAGAGAGCTCCTGACCTCAGCTATCATGTGAATATAGTCAACAACAGGGGACGCTGTCAGATATGGGGAAAAAAATTCAATTCAATTCATTTCAATTTCAATTTTTATAAAAACGCCAAATCAAAACAAAAGTTATCTCAGGGCACTTTTCACATAGAGCAGGTCTGAACCGTACTCTTTAATTTACAAAGACCCAACATTCCTCCATGAGAAGCACTTGGTGACAGCAGAAAGGAAAAAATTTCACCCATTTTTACAATTAGATATTTAATATCTGATTAGACAAATGTGTTAACCATCCCCTTAAACTCCTCAGTGTACACTCAATTCAGTATTTACAGCTTCAAATTCTAGGAAAAAAACTAATATTTTTTGCAGCTTGATACAAATCAGCACAACAGTTGCAGTTCTTCCAGTGTGCAAAGTAGGGTTGTAAAATAGGGTCATAAAAAGATATATCTACTGAATATATCAAGTGTGTGTGTGTGTGTGTGTGTGTGTGTGAATGGGGTGGGGGTACTCAATGAACCAGCTGCACACAAAAATTCAGTAATTAAAAGTAAACAGCATATATATTAGTAAATAAAAGTTTTGTAGCGTAACACAAAGTGGACTTTCTTCGTCTCCATAGTAACGGTCGATGAGGCTCAGAATAGAAGGAGAAACAATTAAAACTGATGGCCTTAACATTAACTTATCATATTGTATAAATACTTCCGGGCTGAATTGTATATTTGTTTATGCTTTTATCAAATAAGTTGAACACAGTTTCGGACGGACCAAACTCGGTGTCACTTTCTTTTTTTGGACTATTTGAATCTTTACGACTTTATAAAGTATTAAAATGAGATTTCAGTGAGAAACTGGCAGCTTCTAAAGCTGCAGGTTTCCGCAGAGACTCACCCTCCTCTGATCTGAAGTAAACTGCGGCTGTCGGAGCTCCGTCATCCAGCTCCACCCGGCAGTCTCCTCCGTTTGACTTCTTCTTGCTCCCGAAGTAAAGCTGCAGTTTGTTCTTCAGGGTTCTGGTCTGAGCCGGAGTCCAGTCGCCCTCCACGGTCACCGGAGGACACAGATACTCCTCCATCATTCCGCCGTCCGGTCCAAATACCGACCGACTGAAAGCAGCGGAGAGTCTGACTGCAGGAGGCCGCTTTCACTTTCATTTCACCAAAACCTGAAACTACAAGTTCAAGGAAACTGAAGCACGATGATAATATTCACTGTCAACAAGTGTTACACCGCATCTGGTGACCCTTCAGATTCTGTGACCTGCAGTGGTGGAAGAAGTACTCAGACCCTTTAGTAAAAGTATCAGTACTACAATGTAAAAATACTGAATTACAGGTAAAATCCTGCATTAATCCTACTTACAGTAGGTAAAAATATACAAGTATTACCAGCTACATTTACTTAAAGTACTAGAGTAAGCTAAAAGTACAAATTTTACAGAAAATTGGGCTGTGACTGATATATTAAATAAATTTAACAAAGTACACTATTAATGCTGGCGATTCAGTGTATAAGCAGCATTTTAATATATCACTCACAGACCGATTTTCTGCAAAATTAGTACTCTTTTACTTTACTGCTTTAAGTAAATTTTGGTAGTAATACTTCTATACATTTATGGGATTTTAAACACAGGATTTTTACTTGTAATTAAGTATTTTTACATCCAGTGAATAGCAGTCAATAAATACTGTTTCAACTACCTGACTGTGTGACTGATAAAAATACAACAACTCTTGACGTTTAACACCAAACCGAAAATATCAAATCTTACCCTTTTATTACAATTATATACATTATACATATTTTACTCAACTGAGATTTTTGACCTGATGACAGATATGACAAACATACTGTATCTGCTCTGTGTTTTAGTCAAGTATGCTTTAAAATGATCAGAACAAAAATCCGCTTTAAAACATTTGTGCTAAAAGGATTTCAACAGTTTTCTTGCCTAAAACAATAAAAGTAAAAAGAACAAGTTGTAGGGTCCACCATGTCTACAGTTCAGACTTATATGGTTGAAAACACTGATGGAAATATCTATTAATAATTTAAAGAAATGTAAAACTCTCAGTTAAAAGTATACATGCAAAAAATACAATAAAGTAAGAAAAAAGTAGAAAAAAAGTCTGTAAATTCTGTTTCTTGCACAATTTTACTTACAAGTGCTTTTTCTTTGTGGTTTAAAAGTGAATTACTTAGAGATCAATACATAACAATTAGAAATGAATTTCAACATTAAAGTTCACCCAGTTTAAAAAAGAAAAAATCTGACAAATATTATAATAGTACATCATATGAATATGTTGAAAGGGCCTCTTAAATATTTTCTAAAATATATCTGGTAAATTATGTTTTGGAAATGTTTAAACTGAATATGCATGTGATTTCTGTGGTTCAAACAATTTAATTAATGTTTTCATTGTAATCTACCTAAACAAAGCTATTTTTATATCCTTTGATAAAGATATTTTATAAACTGGAAAATTCCATATGAGACGAACCAAAATATCTCTAAGACTAAAAAGATAATTGATTCAATTTACTTTTTTGTCAAACACAATTTCTAGTGTATTAGTGCTTTACAATAAGCGAGGTGGCAATCTGGATCTATTGCTTTTGAAATGTGAAGCATTCTGGATACATAAATTAAACACACTCTCCATATGGACAGTATGAAGAGTTTGACTTTTGGAAATTATACTGGAATTTGAGTTTTGGTTCGTTCTTTTGGCTGGATTGATGTATATTAACTTAAGATGGTGCCATTATAATGAGTAAAGCAAACACAGGTGGCAATGCAGGTGACACAGAAGATGGCTTGATTACCAAATGATGTGATTGTCCTATAAGATGCCTTGTGTGATGTTTGGAAATGTATAAACAGTAGTTTTCAACTCAACCTGTTTGGTCCTTCATGAAGGCATAAGTCAAAACTTTGGTTCAGCACAATGCTGTTTAAATAAAGAAGAAATTGATTAAACAAACAAGTCTGTGTTCAGTCCTCCTCCTTCAACAACTCAATCTACTTTTTGCCCACTTGGGCAGCACAATCACATATTTCCAGACTTTGAAACAGGCAGTGATGCAAAGTAACTAAGTACATTTACTCAAGTACTGTACTTAAGTACAATTTTGAGGTACTTTTGAGGAACAAGCTTTTAAAATACAACACATTGTTAAAGATGAAACCAGTGGTTTCCAACCTTTTTGGCTTTTGACGTCTTACAAAAAGCAGTGTGTAGTCGGGGTCACATTTCACATGTCTATGAGTTGTTAACAGCTCCACCAAATAGTGATTTTTCCCTCTAAACTTCTCACATGCTTTCATTTCAATAAATGTTCAAATGATCCAATATTTCAGCAAAAATCAAAGATTAGAGAAAAAGTCCAAAAACTAAACTGGAGTCTACAAAACTCATCGCCTCTTTGTAGACAGACCTCTACCTATTTATACACCCATAACACAGACACAGCATACCATGTAACATGTAGGGAGGAACTTCAAAGGCAATTATTGCTTTGCACTTTTCATTTATTGTCTATTTTTTACAACCTAACTTTGTGGAAAGGAGAAGGGGAACAACAGGTTATGGAGAGTCCCTTTGAATCACTTTGCATGTGTCAGTAGCTCAGCTTTATCTCTCGGGAACACTCCCAACAAATAATTTTTAAAACATTTGTATGAAACAAATATTCGTATAAAACCCACTATTTGTGCTTTGCCGAATAATGTATTTGTATTCGGGCACATCCCTAATATATATATATATATATATATATATATATATATATATATATATATATATATTGGGGGTGTCGGGGGTTCAAATCCCGACCTCCTGTGCCAAAGTCAAAACCCGACCAGGGCGGGGTAACACATATCCAGTGTGGACCCTTAGGCAAGGTCCTTGATGCTGCTGGCCTACATCAGTACGAGTGAAACCGTAAATTCGAGAGTCATACCGGCTTGAACGACACCCGGGTCAACAAGGTCCACGTCAGGTGTTGGGGAACCAGGACACCATGATGAGAAATGGGCTACTGGAACAAGACATAGATGGAGTAGGGCAGAGAATAGGGATCTGTTGGAATGCTACTATACAAGTAACCCCGATGAGAGGGGCTACATGCAGAGGTTGTGGGATATATGGATGCTTCGAAACCCAACATCTAAGCTGACAAAGAAACAACTACTAGCTCAGTGTTCCAACATCCACAAACAACAACTGCTATCACAACTAGAGATTGATGAGATACAATGAACATGCTATGGCAAGGGAGAGCCAGGACGACAGGTCAGAGGAGAGACATCATCATCCTCCCCACACTCCAACATTGGGTACCAAGCCCCAACAAGCCCTTACAACCTTAACACAAGGGCGACTGACCTAAGAATGACTATCATGACTAAGCTGGACACCCGGCACCCCCGTAGCTGATTACCAAGGCTAAGTGACAAAGTACCCTCTGAAAGTCTGCTAGAGGATATGAATGCAGCACTATGTGCTATCCCTACTAGGACCATAACTGAGACCAATCAGCTGATATATGCCACAGCAACAGTGATCCTAGAGATGCTTGGCTACAAGATGAACACCATAAGCCAAAAAGAGCATTACCCTCCATGGAGAAGGAGGCTGGAGGCCAAGATCAAGGCAACACAGAGAGAAGTTAGTCAACTCTCAGAGCTACAGAGGTGCAGGGACGAAAGGGATACCTAGGAAGTACAACAAACTGTCTATACCTGAGGCACTGGAGACTGCCAAGGCTACCCACCTAAAGAGATACACAGGAGAAGCAGAAGCCAGGAGAATAAATAGGATATTCTCCACCGAACCATCCAAAGTGTACTCTCAGTGGCAAGGTAATAACATGAGAACAGATCCACCCAGGGCTGAGACTGTACAATACTGGAAGAGCATATGGGAGAAGGAGGCATCACATAACACCAATGCCCAGTGGCTAGTGGATCTAAGAGCAGACCACAGCAATCTCCCAGAACAAGATCCAGTAACCATTACAATGGCAGACATCCAAGAATGAGTGTCAGGTATGAAGAGCTGGACAGTGCCGGGCCCGGACATGATCCACACCTACTGGCTAAAGAAACTAACTACACTCCATGAATGCCTGGCAGCACAAATGAACCAACTGCTGATGGATAGGACCCACCCATCAGGACTTGACCCAAGGGCAGACAGTCCTGATCATGAAGGACCCCCAGAAGGGTACGATCCCATCCAACTACTTGCCAATAACCTGCCTTTGTACAACATGGAAGCTCCTGTCAGGCATCATAGCGGCTAAGATGAATAGGCACATGGCCCAATACATGAGTAGGGTCCTAGATGTTATGTCACCCAAACAACAGTGATAATGGATAATTGGGGTAATAATGATATGTTTACCTTGGGTGAAATTTACCTAAATATCAAAGACCAATTTTCCCAAGTACATTTAGTGGTGTCAGAAGTATTTCTTTGGCCTCATCAGACTTCACTTTAAAGTTGCTTCAGAGACACAGATTGTGTCTTTTATTTCTACAACAACAGTGATGAGTCCAATGTTATGCTTATCTTTATGTGCCCAAACTATGACAGTTAAATTAAATATTCTTCAACATCCAAATGATTTATTATTTTCTGTGATCCAGTTCAGCCACCATGCTCAGGTTTGTCAATTTGATTCATCAAATGTTCTGACCTGCTGTGAGCTTTTACCATTCCTCCATCCTATGTTAGCATATGATCAAAGTAACATAAACAATGACAATTAAAAACTGCAATTGATTAATGAAAATTAAATGACCAGTGAGGAATGAAATTTCAGAGATTCTCAGACTCAGACTCAGACAACTTTATTTATCCCGAAAGGGCAATTCAGTTTGGCAGTGTACCCAGACCAGAGTCAAAGATACAATTTCATCCACAGAAATCTACATTCAATCAGCCATCATGGAAACTGACTCGGCATCAACATTTGTTTCTGTTTGTTCCTGTGTCTTTTGTTGTTGTGCCCCTTTAGTTGATTTTCTAAACATTTGTATAATGAAAACACAGTGGAAGAGGGCAAGACTGATGCAGATAACACAAATTATGACTAATGACCAAACCCGTTCCTTCTCTCTTAACTGACACTCTTGTAGCAGCCGGTCCACTGACACCTCCACCTCTCTGAAAACCACCATCAAATGGCCACATTCAGTTTCATCACTGATCCAGCCTTGCAGTGCAATCTTTACAGTAGTTTGGTTTAGTCCAAAGAAAGTCAGGAGAACTCTGCCAGATAAATGTTGGCAGTCAAATATTGGTGTTGAGTATGAGTTTAAATACAAGACATCTGTAGCATTGTCCTTAGCACAGTTGTCAATGGTGACTGAGCCATTGTGGAAAGCCAACATATAAATGTCACTTCCATCACCCCCAACCAGGTAATCTCCACCAGTCGACACCAAGATGTCGTTGCCGTCCGAACCTCTGAGAAGGGAACTTTCATAACCAGACACCAAGATATCAGAGTAGATGGTGCCGATCACAGTCTCTACGTCCTTCAACACGTCCCCCTCAGCATCAGCATAGCGGCCCTGTCCAGTCAACAGGTTGACATAAACCCCTTTACCCTTCTCATGATCACCCCGGTACAGAACGGTGTCTCTGCCAGGACCTCCATCCACTAGATCTGCCCCTGGTCCAGGAATGAAGACGTCCCAGCCAGAGTTTCCCATCATAGTGTCATTTCCATCCTCACCATAAAGAGTGTCATCTCCCAAGCCACCAATCAGGATGTCAGCTCCATTCCCTCCAATCAGTGTGTCATCTCCTTCACCTCCATCCAAGGCGTCATCCTTCCAGCCACCAATCAGAGCATTGCTCTGATCATTACCTAGTATGTCATTGGACTGGGACGGACAGCCTTGCACTGTATGGACCTTTGACAAATTTCTGTGAGAGTTGAGATCCAAATGACAGTCAATCTGTGATTGTTTCAGAGTCACTTTGAAAGCTTCAGTCTTAAAGAGGGGGACATCTCCAGTTGAGTTTAGTGATTTCAATTTAAAATGCACTCCGTCAGAACTCTGAAAGTCTATGTGCTGATGTTGGTAGCCATTATTGTAGTTTAGCAGACTGAATGTTAATTGTTCCCCCATTGTTGTAATCGACACATTCAGATCACCTGTTGATGCGTCCAGTGTGACTTGGCTGCCATCGAGGAAATCTATATCAACTAACACAGTATCAATGTTATCATCTTCTGCAAAGTTATCAATCATTACATCGTTTCCATATCCACGTTTGATGATGTAAGTGTCTTTTCCTTCACCTCCAAACATCAGCGCACCCCCAGTGTAAGGATCAAGCACATTTTCTTTGCTGTTCCCAACCATGATGTCAAAACCTGAGGAGCCGTACATTTCTCTCACTGAATCAAAATTATTCATCCTCATCACTTTGTCTTGGAAGTCGCAGAGGAGTCTCTCTGACGAATCTTTGCTTCTATATCTGAAACAGTCATCAAAAGTAAAGTCTTCTATGTTAACTGCATTAATTGACTGTTTCTGAAGATATGTTTGGAGTGAGTGAAGTGGTTCAGGATTCTGGTTTCTGTAATCAACAGTTAAGGGAAACATCAAAGACTCGCTGCAGCTGCTGAGGTTGGACATCAGTCCAGCTGTTATTCCATCACTGGTTCTGATCTGCAGGTGCTGATAACTCTTTGACTCAAACCAGTTCTGTAAAATAACATCTTTTCTTCCATACACCAAAATGTTGATGTTCTGTCCCTCACAAGTACATGCTATGTGCTGGTATTGTTCTTTCAGGAAGAGGACGTCCATAGCTCGATCTGGCGATTGATTGTTGATGGTTTTCACTCCTTGGCCTGGTGTGATGACATACCAGTCCTCTCCTTCTCTACCCTGAATGAAATCATTTCCTCTTCCTGGAGTGAATATATTGTATTCTTTGTTCCCTCTGATGACATCATTAAACTCTGACCCGTGGACCTCCGTCACACTGTGGAGAGCCTCGTCCTCCTGAAGGTCCACCACCAGAGCAGATGGGGAGTTGCTGTAGTCAATGCTGTGACTTCTTATGCACTTGGCGAAAGGATCATTCTGCAGGCAGTCAGCCTTGTTATCTGAGATTGTGAAAGTGACCACATCTTTTGTGATGACAAACAAGTGTCTGTCTGCTGGTGATCTGAACCAGTTCACTAAAGTCACATGGATGGCTGTATCATCATGGAGAGCATTCAGAACAATATTGTTACCTTCCACCCTGACTTTAAATGTGTCAAGATTTGCTTCTATTATAGCCAGATCTGTTGTATTGTCTCTGGAGTAATTTTCAATCAATGCTGAAGATTGTTTTAAGGGTTTTACCATATATATGTCCTCTCCTTCACCACCAATCAAATAATCTCCACCTCCTCCTCCATCTATCAGATTCTTCTCTCCATTTCCAATAAGCACGTCATCATACCGAGACCCTAAAATGTTTATAACTGTATGTAAAAGTGGCTGTGATGTGTTCACAGTTTCGCCATATGTTTTAAACATCTTGTTAATTCCTTTGGCCACCAGCTTAACAGAAGAAATCACAGTAGAGGAAATCTCAAACAAGACTCCGTCTCCTGACATCATGTTCATATGACGATACGTTTCCCCTAAAAACCATTCTTTTATGGTCACAGTATGGCTGTCCTCATACATTAACACAACATCATTCCCAGATTTAGACACAGAAATGTGACTGTAATCAACACTGAAATGAAGAGTGTCTAGTGCTTTGGAAGGATCATAGTTGTTAATTATGGTTTTCCCTCCGTTTTCAGGAATAATAAATGTGTCTTTTCCACCAGAGCCTTCAACATAACTTTTCTGTGGACCGAGGAAGAATGTGTCATCACCTGGTTCACCATAAAGCTGGTAATAGTAACTCAACATGACTTCAATCATATGTTGGTCCTGTGCTGTCTGTACTGCAAAAAAATGATTAGAATCTCTGTTCCCTTTGTATTTCCCATATCTTGAATAGGATAGAGCTTCATAACCTGAAACTACTGTCACAGAGCCGGCTGGTATGAACATGAGTACTTTTTTCTGTAGAGTCTTATATTCTAATTGTTGTGACTCTCCCATGCCAAGAATTATATCTTTGCTTCCTTGTGTATCAATGTCCCAACATCTCCTCCCAAAATTCTTATCACTAGATACAAAATAATCCATGCAGAACTCAGACTGACCTTGATCAGTGAGGCAGAAGTAAATACTGCCTCCATTCCAAGAAGAGTCACCACCACTAAAATCAATGGCAGTCATTCCATGCTTATCCTTAGTAACTCTGTAATATTTGTGATAGTCTGAAATCTGGTCAACGAGTCTGTGTCCCTCCTCAATTTCATCGTAACGCCAATCGTAAAATATACTTGCCACATGAATTGCAAAATGTTGAACTCCCTTCCTAAAGCCAACAAAGACAGCCCGCAGTTTTTCAAGAACTCCAGCATCCTTTGGGAGGCTGTTTAGTTCATCCTGGATACCCATGTAAACATCATCAATGACCATCCGGACTACTGATAGAGCCAGATTTATAGGTGCAATAAATGGTGCCAGTTCAGGCTGAGCAATTTCAACAACATCCAAAGCAATCATACCAACATCTAAGGCAGCATCAGTGTATCCCAGTGCATCACCTCTTTCCAAATCTTGTTCAAAATTGTATATCCCAAATCCAATCCCCACAGCTGGTATAACTTTCATAGTTCCCTTCATTGCGGGGCTTTCCATCATTGTCACTACAACTTTGGCAACTCTGGTCTCTGAGGACAGAGCTTGTCTTGCAACAACAGACGTTATCATGGGTGCCACTCCATGAATTGTTTGCAGAGTCCCCATCACACCATGTTTAATGTCTCCCTGTTCAAAAGCACGAACAGCTCCTTTCATCCCCAGCATTAAACCGAGCGTCCCAACAGCAGTCCCTGTGTGCTCTACATACTTGTTGACGTGATGGGAGGACATTGAACTGTGCTTCTCCAGGTCATGAACTGCTGTGTCAATGTTCTTCAGCATTTTTTCATTATAGTTTTGACTCTCTGGAGATAATTCAACCCTAAACTCAACAGGTTTTGTATCAGCACCTTCGGACACAAGCTGACATATAAACTGTCCGTTCTCCATTCTGGCACTGCCCTCCTGGATCTGCAGCCCTGCCAGACTTTCACCATATTTTGCCTTCAGTTGGCTGTGGATTTGTTCAGCAAACAATGCGGATACCCTGGAGAAATAGGATCGTAGTTTGAAAGAATTCTCCAACTCTGAGGCTGAATTCAAGTCTCGCAATGTTACGTAGCCATCATCATAGCCTCCTAATGTGCCTGATGCTGCACCATCTCCAGATGATATGAAGGGATCTTGATGATGCTCAATTTTTTCTTTGAAATGATTGCAATCTTTTAAGAAGGTTTCTTTTTTGTCTGAATTTTTGTCAAATATCTTGAATTGTGCTGCTACGTCAGCCATTGGAGACTGCACATCATTGTTACCAGTATACTGCTGCCACTGTGTGAACATGTTGACTTCTCGTGTTATGAGATCTCTAAGGTCCATCATTAACTGTCCCTTGTTTCTAGGTTTGGATTTGTTTTTTAATTTGCTAGAACCTTCAGGTGTTGCTGAGCCACTGAATCCACGCCTGCTTGGGTCAATCCAACTATATCCTCTTGCCATTGGATGGTCTTCAAAAAAAAAATTCAGTCCTTTATCTTTAATTTTTTTTGTTGTGCTTTGGGACATGTCCAGGGCCATAAGAACCAGAGGGAATGTCCGGAAATTTCTAGCAGATTCAGATATAACTGATGCAGTGAAATATGTGGTGTACCAGGCCTCAGTGGATAGTGGTAAGCTTGTTGTGTGCTGTCCAAGAAAAACATCTTTCACATACTGAACATAGCTTTCTTTTGGGTTGTTTATGTTTTTATTGAGAATTTGTTTTTGCATGTCAGGATATCTTTCTTTGCCTATCTGTTCAGTGATACATCTCTGAACTTTTTTTTGTTGATTGTTGTCAAGCTTTTTTCCAACTGGATACACATACAGATTTTGCGGATCAACAACATATATCCAGTCATTGACCATCAGGTATGTGGGTTCAGTTTCTCCAGTCTTTGCATAGTGACGGATGATTTTCAAAATGTCTTTCCCAGATTGCATCTCATAACACTTGGAAAGAACATGCTTTAGTTCCCGCTCATTCTCTATCCACCTCATCCTATCATGTACTTTTTTTCCTATCAAATACTTTCCTTTTATTTGTTCCAGATTGTTGATGTTGATTTTCTTGGGAGGTGGTTGGTTTGAGTGAAACAGTCCCCAAGATAATGCCTCAAGTCCATCACAGGCAGATTTTATTTGCCCAACTTTACTTTTGTCAAAATTCTTAAAAACTTCCTGGTTTATAGATGTTTTTGGATGATCTGGCCAGCTGTCTCTGTAGGTCATAAACCATGGCTTTGAAGTTTTGTACATCAGAAAGTTTCTTTCATTGGTAAAAACTGCTTCCCCTTTACTGCCAGGCTCATTTCTAATAATTACATCTCCGTTTCTGTTGAGAGTTGCCACGACTTTCTTACTGTCATCTTTATGCCTCCACTGCAGCCCGTCTGGAGTGATTTCTTGGGTGATTTTCTCTCCAGTGTGTCTGACCTGGAGCACAGTGTTTTTCAAGTGCAGTTCTGTCTCGATGTGGGCGGTGTTATGGAGCTCCTTCAGCAGGGTTTCAACAAAAGCTTTATCTGATCCGACCTCACAGGCCACCACACTTGTTGTTTTGATTTTATTGTTGATCCTGAAGGTTTGTTGAATGATTTTGGCCACGTCTTGGGCTGTGTATCCTGCCAGTTTCATCTCTCCTGAGTTGTCTCTCCTGCCATGACCTACCAGCACCAGTCTGCTGTCCTCTGACAGAGGCACAGAGACTCCGTGAATCAGTTTTGGTCTCTGGTTTTTATTAAGAATGTAGACTGAGCTAACCGACGGGTGCTTCTCGTAAAGATAAGTGGCAGCTTTTCTGGCCACAGGATCATCTTCCATAATGAGGATCTGCTGATGGTCATACTGTGTGGTATGATCAACTGGTCTTTGTGGTATTCGGTAGCTGGAAACTGAGTCAGATTGATTCATAACCTGGTAAATCTGGTGACTCTCCTGGTTTGTTTCTAAGACTGCTTTGATTCCACGGACCATAAACACCCGAATGAAGTTATGTTGGAAGTCTGTGGTTGTGTTTCCATCAAGGGAGAAAACTGGTGCTGCTTCCAGTGATGACTTCAGCATCAGTTCTGCAAGTGATGAGCCAGAGAGGCCAGACACAGTTTGTCCATCTTCTGAAACACTTCCACATATTTTCACTACAGTGTAGCTGTCTGTCTCCGGTACACATGAGACATTGTACAGGCATTCTTGGCTGACTATTACTGAGTAATGAGGATCCATGTTGTATTCCTGTTGGACTCTGTCATTCGTCAACTTTTCTTTGTCAGTCATAAGGAGAATTTTTTGGCTGTAACTGTGTGAGATCTCTGAAGCACCTAGCAGCCAATCTTGCATTTTTTCTTCATCAATATCTGCCAAGAAGGCGTCAAAATCCTGGAAAATAATTGAGAATAAAAATAAGCAGATCATCAGGTTATCTTAAGATAAAATCACAGGTTTTAACATAGATTGATTAAATAAGAAATTAAGAAGGCATTCATTTAGCTCAAACTCAAACAGCATTCTTTTTCTTTGCAGGATTGAGACATGCAATACATAATGTTTCAAATACAACATTAGATGTTGGTTTCATGACAATCTCACATCGTTGTCTTGAACTCTTCCTCACATCCCAAAATTGTGAGAAAAACACTGTTGTAACTATAGTTCTATAATTTACATTTTTGATGTGTGTGTGCATGTTTGTGCATTTATACAAAGTGGTATTTCATTTCATGTAGATATTTAGATGTATCAACCCTTTTGATAACTAGTTTGATTAATTAAACACTGACTAATAGAGATGTCCCAAAGTGATCCTACAGATTGGTGTCTGGGCCAATCCGGGCAGTTCTTAAATGATCGGTATTGACTAAAATAAACTGATGAAATGGAGATTTGTTATTCTACTGTGTTTTGTCCACTTCAGCTTGATAGTTTTGCAGCACTGCTTTCCTTTGCAACAGCTTACAGTGTGAGCATTTCACTCATATATGTATTAAAGAGTGAAAATTAATGTGTGATTGTGAAAAATTATTTCCGCCCACTGGGGTGAGTGACTCTGAATTCTGACATTCTGGTTTGCAAAATAAACAGACTCGCTAAATTCTGACCATAACTATCGCTTTCTCATTGGTAAAGAGTGGCAGTACACAAAATATTCAGCTTGCAGCTTCTCATTTGTAGCTGACGCCAACTGTCGCCTCTGCTGGTTAAAATGACAAACCTCAACGGCAGCAGTTCATATCAGCTGTAGCTAATGAACGTTAATTCTGTGAGTAACATGATGACAAAATGAATCTTTTCTCTTGTTTGTGTGCCTGTACTCGACCAAAGATGATTTTTGGGAGAAGAGCCTCAACTCTGTAACATCACTGTACAATCAGCATGTTTCTGTAGTTCCAACTCAAGCTGATCGCATCGCAAGTCAGAAGGCTTCATCTGTTATTTTGATGTGCCAGATACATATTAATTATAATTCTCTGTATCACAAGGTTGGTTGGACTTCCTTACAGACAAGAAGAAAATACCATCTCATGTTATTCATCTACAAAGCTTGACTGTTGAAGCTTCCAAATTACCTCACATCTCTTCTCTCATTAAAATCTAGTAACTACAGCACATGATCAAGTAACTACTTCACATCAGATAGACCTCATGTCCGCACTAATGTTGGTAGAACTGGTTTCAGGTGCTTCACACCTTTTGAGCTGTAAACTGCCCTGAAACTTGAGTCTTATATGCCTCTTGGAGATTTTGAAGTGTTATTATCATGTTTTTTATGATTCTTGTAACTGTTTTTATTGATTTCTTGTTTATTGTGTAGTTTCTGTCCGCTGATTGTGTTCTTGTCTTATGAATGTTTTTTGTTCTCAGGTCTCTCTTGGAAAAGAGATCTTAATCTCAATGAGACTGCCTGATTAAATTAAGATTAAATTAAAAAAAAATCAGCTGCTATGTAAATAGAAATATCAGATGGGACTCAGTATTGGCAAATACTCAATATTAAAGGAGTCAGATCAGGATCATGGCCAGAAAAACTTGATCAGGACATCTATACTGACTGCTTATGGTTCCAGTATGATTAAATTCAGTTTTCTAAACTCAGTGCTTCAACTTTCTTTTAAAACCCACTAACCTGTTCCATCTGAATGACACAAGCTGTGAAATTCTCGCACTCCTGAAAATCATTCAGCAGACTCATCAGGTTTTGGTCAGTTTTCACCCTAAAAGAAGATAAATGATGTTTATATCACAGAGGGAAACACAGTAATTACACAAATTCAATAAAGCCTGTTAAAGACCACATGAAAAGTTCAAGAGGACCTTCCCTAAAAAAAAACAGCTGAACAAGTTGGGATGCCTCATTGTGTAGGTGCACAATGAGGCCAAGAGAATGTAAAATATTTTTCTGTACAGCAGCATTTCACTCACAGAATCAGATTTTGCTTCTATTTGTACAAATGAGTCAATCTACATTCAGTCTGAGGGACACTTTACCATATGATCATGAGGGAAAGTCTCTCAGACATGTTCCATGATCATGTCAACATTGCAACAAATGGCCAAACTAGTGAAATCCATACCATGGTGGATACCTCTATAGGTGTTTCATTATTACCAGTTATACTGTTTAAACTTAATAACAACTCTGCATCCTGTAACTTTAGTCATATCAAAGAATGAAGGAAATCTGTTGTGACGACCCTCTCTGAACAGACTCTGAGTCCTCTACCTGCAGGAGTCTGGTTGGTGGAGTTGGGTCGTCAGGAGGATTCAGCTCACCTGGACTGCCCAGCTTCCATATAAGCTGGAGGCAGTCAGTCATTTGCTTCTCCCCTCTGGCTTCCACTATGTTGATTTTGGTTGTGTTTAGTTTCATTTATCCATAAGTTATGTACAATAAATTTATTTTTAGTTATCACTCATGTGTGGTCTCCCCTCCTTTGTCCAGCCTTGACACTGTAAAGTTTTACTTCAAAATCATACTGAGAAGTATGCTGATAAGCCAACAATGCATTATTTAAGCAAAAGAATATTGATGTCAACACAATACCCATTATTTTATACCTAAAATAATGGGTAGGTTGATTTAAAATATATAGTCATAGTTGTCACATTCTGAAAAGAAAACTTGATACTATCTGATTAAACAAATTAATATCACATACATCACAGTTTTTAAGAAGAACTACCCTGAGTTTAACAGATTAACAGTGAGAAAAAGTTACAATAATCTCAACAAGTGTGTACTGCAGGGCCCATATTTTCAGGTGGTGGTGAATGAAAGCTTTCTCACCACAGCTGCATCACAAACCTTAGCTGTGACCATGGCTCCTTACCTGCTAGTGGATCTCTCAACTCTGGCCCCAAGCATGGACGTGGCCCTAAGATGAAATATATTCCTTATTACATTTTTATCCACTTGATTTGATTAAATCACATTGCTGAAGCCTCATATTAGCTTCAGATAAACTTTTAATTACAATTTTGCCTAAACGAGGGCGGTAGATTTTGTCCTGCATCTCTTACATTGTAAGTGCATTATGAAGGGGTCTTCTAACGGTCAGTATGAACAGGAGGAATTATTACAGCAAGAAAAACAGGTTTCATTGTTCATTTGGGCAGACTTGAAAAACTGTGAACCCATCCTTCAAGTGGGAATTTGTGTATTTCCCTTGAGGTAAAGGGATATGGATAAATAGTCCCATCCAACAGAAAACTATATGGACTATTGTCACATTTATCACAGCAGTGCCTGAATACTACTATATATCATATTTTCTAAAATATATGCATTATAGTTGTGCCAAGGCCTTAACAGTTGGAAAGGAGACATATAAGTTTACTTTGGGTTCGAAGGGTTCTTGAGCCTTTCATGAAACATGTGTTCAGGCAGTCCTCTGAGGCGATGCAGTGCAGCGATATCAGGGCTGAGCTCCTCCCATTCATCCTCTCTCACCTCTGCAAAGTTAAGACAAATTTGACATTAAATGAGGATCAGTTGTAGGTGTTCCTTATGTTCATGCTTTGAGTTCATAGTGAATGTTAGAGGAAAGGGAGATGAGAGCAGATACGTCATTGGCAGACTGAGGTTTAGTTGAATTTCTCAGAGAGAGATCAGCACCTCTGGATGGATACACCTTCCCATTCACTTGAAAAAGAAAGTGTGTCCAAACTTTTGACTGGTACTGTACATTACACCAGGATTTTACAGTAGCTGAAAGGTTTTTGTTGGTTTTTGTTTTAAAAGGTGTTTGTTAACGTTAAAAATAAAATTAGGCATTGTTTTGTTTGGGAGCAGTGTTAGCAAGAACAAAGCTGGTGAATGCGAGAAATAAAACAGTATTTTCTGATTGTTTCGTGTCATTTTGTTCTAAAGCAGAAATAAATAACCAACAAACACTCAGCAGATGATTTGTGGAGACAAATGCTCTTAATTTTAATGGAAACGCAAACAGGAAGAACAACTGGGACTTTTAGCTCCAAGTTTAGTTTCTGAAATTAGTTCCTCTGGAACTTTTGGTCGAAATAGGGTTATTATCAGACTCGGTTCAGTTTCATCAAACTAAGCTATAATTTGTCATATGAAGTTGTATTTATTCTGAGCTGTATTTTAGGCCTTAATGCTAAAAATGCTTACAGTTAGCATGTTATACAATATACTGAAAGTACAATGGAGCCAGATGGAGATGTGTCCATTGGTTTTAGAGACATGTTATCTGTTTTTCCTGCAATTTACCACAAAAAGAGCACATAAAACATCACAAATTGTTCCACAATGTCAGAAAATAACTGTGAAATCCTGGAGGGAGTGATTAATATTCAGTAATTATCTCTCTGTATAGTAGTTTTTATTGGTTGTATAGGAGTCCGTTGTTCAGGAAGACGATGCAGCATGTAATCAGAGCAAGTGTATCACATTGATATCAGCCTTGCTGTTTACTGTTCACTCTCTTTACACTATGAGAGCTGTATTAAGTTATTGCTAGTGTTAACACAACATGTCCTACTGCTGCTGCTTCACATTAAAAGACTTCAACTGGCCAAACACAGTGGCTTTTATTCTGAAGCAGCCACAGGAAACAGAGTAACTGTCACAGAGGTTAGCGCTGACTGATCGTCAAAATGCGTCTACAAAACAAGACAAAGGTCATTTTGGTCATTTTTTGTCAGAGGATGAGTTTGAAATATTTCACTACTTGCTCCGTGTGCAGCATGAAATCAGATGGAGGTCGTGATTATTACTGACTGACGTCTTTATTAAAACAGAAACACCAGCTCCTCCTCTGTTGGATTTCTGATAAAGCAGCTGCTCAACAAGTCTTTGCTGTAGTATTAAATCACACCTTCTGTTACCACTGTAACCAAGTGTGTCGCCTCATCAACCAGGACTGAAATCTTAAGGATTGTAAAGACATAAAAGAGAACTTGAGGTTGTTAAAATATTAAATATTTCTTACCAAACTGTTGAGTGAGGCTGAGGAGGCTGAAGAGGATCAGAAGTGTCCTCCAGATCTCCATCCGACCCGCCATCACGCTGCAAAATATTAAAAACAGAAATGTGACTGATCAAAGAAGTACTAATGCTTTGAGTCTGTCTAAATATTACTTCAGATCAGCAAAAATAGTTTTTGGTCTTGCCTGTTAACAGCTGGTGATTGCGAGTGATGAATAAGGGAGTGGAGGAGATGCTGTACGCCACAGCAGTGAGTTGAAAAGTAATGATACATTTACATTTATTCATTTGTCAGACACTTTTGTCTAAAGCAACTTACAAATGAGGTTCAATTCAAGCCAGAGTAGATCAAGGAGAAGTGCTGCTTTACTCAGCTCCATGTTGCATCCAACACAAGTGCCACTAGTTTCATGATGTAAAACATAAATTCATAGCAAATGACAACTTTTTTCTTGTGAGAGAACAAAGTAGAGAAGGAAGAGACAGAAGAAGGAAGGAGAGATATGAAGGAAGATGAATGTTTTATCGAGTTTAAAATTTATTTTGCTGTTGAAGCCTTAATTAATTACCCATTTTATCAATCATTAGAATATCGCTGCCTGTAATGTCCAGTGCACAAGCATAGCATGAAAATATGTTGGTTGTGACTGTCACTTAACGTACTGCTGAACAGAACGAGCTTCAGTAGCAACAGAGAATAGCTCATCTGATCCACACACAATATTTATCCGAAACACAGTTGTACAAAACAATATACGCTGAAAGCAGCCAATGAGCCATAATATATAAAAAAACTATGCAGGTCAGAGTTGCAAACACACATTCATCATATCATTCATTACAGCAAAATGTTAACGGTTATTTATTTATTTATCTATCAGTTTTTCAAGACCCTCCAAACTCAAAATCTGGGGCAGGTGCTCCCAGATATCCGAGGAAGTGGAGATCTGTTATTGCACAGCCTGTAGAGAAAGCTTTGTAAATCTCTTTTTGTGATACTTTCTGTATTGTTTTGAAAGTTAGAATACTACATATCCAGGTAGGGGGCGTGACAATTTTTTTTTTTCTCAACATGGTGCAAAGTTACTTAACATAAAAAATTAATACAAACTTTGGCTTCGAAGTTGATGTGTTAATGATTAAAACAGCTGATGGGTAATTAATTTATGTAAGCATAACTTAAGAGTTCTGCTTGAAATGACACAAAACTCATTTAAAGCACCTTTTGTAAAACATGATGACTATACATGAACTCCATTTGAAACAACAGGGACGCAGTAAGTTAGCTTGATATATCAAGGTATAGGTATGCAATGAAATTCAGGCATCAAACATATTTAAACAAGTTCAAACATGATGAGGGAACAATGTGGAATTCAGAGTTTAACTGCCTGTTCCTCGATGGAACAACCACATAAGTTGATTATACCTCCACTCTTCCACAGGAGTGTCTTCTAATATGTTGCCTCTATCAGCAGTTCTTATAAAAAAAAAACAATGATGTTTTATGATGTCACAATGCTATGTTTAAGGTGGTTCTTGTGTTTAGGTTTAGTCATTAACACTACACCATCAACAGGCCATGCACAGTAGCTCCTCACAAGATCGCTGACCAAGGAACACTCAAAAAGAGCTCCAGAAAGACCTGGAAGAAGCAGGTACAATTGTCACAGAGTTGCACGAACACCCCGTAAGACTCCATTATTGAAGAAAAGACATGTTTGAAGTTTGCTACACAACATTTGGAGAAACCTGTAGATTACTGGAAAAAGGTGTTGCGGTCAGACGAGACAAAAATTGTAATTTTTGGCAATAACACTACACTCCTTGTTTGGAGGAGAAATGGCTCTGCTGCATATGACCCTAAAAATACCTACAGTGAAGTTCAGAGGTGGAAGCATTATGGTACGGGGCTGTTTCTCTTCTCATGGTACCAGCAAAATCCAAATTGTTGAGAAGAAGGTGAATGGAGCTATATATCGGGATATTTTTGAGAAGAATTTGTTGCTATCCACTAGGACAATGAGGATGAGACGCAGATAGACTTTCCAACAGGACAATGATCCAAAACATACTGCAAATGAGACTCTCAACTGGCTCCAGAGAAAGAGAATAAAGGTGTTGGAATGGCCCAGTCAATCACCTGACTTGAACCCTGTTGAACATTTATGGAAGGAACTGAAGATAAAGATTCACCAGAAGAAGACTGTCCACTTAGAAGAATGGGCCGAAATCGCCCCTGGATGCTGTGAGAGATTAGTTTTTTGGTATAGAAAGCATTTTGAAGCTGTCATTGCAAACAAAGACTTTTCCACCAAGTATTTCAGTTGGCGTGTTCAATACTTTTTCCTGTGTCATTCCAATTTAATGCACGTAACTTATTTATTGATCAGAATGTTATGATTTCTTTAACTGTGTTGCCTTTTTGAGTTGATACCAATGTCTGGTCTTAATGGCATGTGAATAGCTGCACTGGATATATATTTCTTGAAAAAATGTTGATATGTTGAAAACTTATTTCCCCCACTGTATAACATACCCAATACTGTAAAACTTAATAGCCCTGTCATTATGCTATCTCCCATCGCCAATCTTCCTTTTACTCACCTGAAAATCCTGAACAGCTGAGAAAGTTAAGGTGGAGTGGATAGAATAAAGTATGAGGAGTCTTCTTCCTCTTCAGGATCAACCGTCTCTGTCAGTTTATTTCCTGCCAATTTATTATTTATCATACAAGTTAAGACCTGCCCCTGAAGGGTTGGAACTCTGATTAGAGAAACAAATAAGATGTTGGAGGTAGCAGTAATAACAGCACTGCAATCATCTTAAACTTATGGTGGCTAATGGAATCAAATCAAACTCTCAAAAGATTTTTGGCTTAAGTCTTTAAGTTATAAAATAGTGTTGTGAGCTCATGTGAGCAAATCAGTCAGTGCTCCTGTTGCTTTACTGTTAAAATGAAACCAAGGTATATTTAAGTTAAGTGTACATCTTTCTACATCTGTTTTGCCTACTTGCAAACACACTTTGTGCACACTGTAAGATTGTAAGAAGCCAACCAAAACACCCCCAAATTTTTTTGAAATGTAAAGAGTTCAAGTCCAGTGAATAACCTTAAATGGTACAAAGGTAAGTGGTAGCCTACGGAGCCCCTAGGTTAAAAAAAAAAAAAAGTTATTAAAAGGCATTTTCCATGTAGTACTAGGTAACAATTCATAGCTTTTCTGCTGCAAACAGTTTCTTCAGCTGTCCCAGCTTCCAAACCCTCTGTCTGTATAAAAGCACGGAGGAGGAAGCGTGATGGTCGGGGGCTCTTTTGCTGGAACCAGAGTTGGTAACTTGCACAGAGTGACTGGAAACATCCTGCAGAGCCATGCAGCACCCTCTGGTCTAGTTGATCAGGGGTTCATTCTGCAGCAAGATAATGATCCAAAACATACTTACATACTACCATACAAGAAAGGAACAAGACAGTAGGCTTCAAATCATGGAATGGCTGCACACTGGTCATCAAGCTGGTTCAGCATGAACTGGACAGAGGGGTGAAAGTAAAACAACCTGACAATGCAACCCATTTGTGGGAACGTCTATTACAGTGTTGGGGAGAACAATCAGAACAGTGTTTGATTTTCATTTTAGAGTACATTGTGACTTGAAAATTTGAGGTAGATAAACCAGTTTAGAAAAATGTGAACATGGAACACTTTCAGTGGGAGGGGATAAATCTGAACATGGAACACTATGTTCAGATTTCCTGTCACACAAAAACAAGAATTCCTTGTACCACAAGGTTGTAAGTGGTGTAGAGACATTTTACACCAGTGTTGGATGAAGTACAACTTTAACTGCTTTAAACACAGCATCCATTATATTGCACATCAAATATTTATTGTCCATTAAAAAGACATTCATTCCTCCAGTCAGCAGGGGAAACAGTTGAACAATTAAAGGTTTGTAGGTGAGATTGTAGGTGGGGTGGGGGGGGGGGGGGGGGTTGAAGTTTCAAAAAGGGACAGTGATATATACAAAGTTTGTTAACTCCAACTCCAACATGTAATGCAATAAGACATATGGAAAGTTTCTAATATGTCTAAATTGTACTTTATGGTTTTAACCACTTTTTTAAAAACATGTTTCTTAAAGTTCAAATTTGTCACACTGAGATATTTAAAAGCAGTGACTTGATCAGTCCTTTCACTTTTGATGAGAATACCAGCATTAAGAGCTTGTACCTGCCTTGATATTCTGCCTACAGGCTTTTTCAAAATTGTTTGAAATTGCACGGCCTCCGATCTTCTGTAGATTGTCAACATGTCTCTTCTCTCAGGTGTCTTCCCACAGGCCCTGAAAATTGCAATCGACAATCTAAACACTTCACTAATGAGCAACTATTAACCCATATTAAATTTCTTTAAAAGTTTTTCAACAGCTGAACAACTTCTTGGCTCTAAACAACCGTTTTGATGTCTTCAAGTCAGGATTTTGACCACAGCACTGAGACTACTCTTGTTAAAGTCTTAAATGACATACACTTAAACATAGACAATGGCAGAATTTCAGTATTATTATTATTGGATCTCAGTGCTGCATTTTGTTTTCGTCTGACTGGAAGTCCCCTCCCAGCGAAAGTGTTCTGTGTTCAGATCTTTCTAAACTGGTTTATCTACCTGTAAGACATCAGTCAGTTCAAATCAGTTCATGCAGCCGACTTCTTCTGTATATTGTACTGCATCTGTGAAATTTACATAGTAATATTAAGTAATTTTTGGTCTACTATGTAAATTACACGATATTACCTTTGCATTACAAACCACTACCTTGTGTTTTTTGCATTATAACTTGCATACTACATTGACTTTGCACATATGTGACTTTGTGTTCACTCACTCAATAAGTTCTATGAGATCGTCTAGAATATCTCTATACAAGATTGTACCATTTTGTCACACTGCATTTAGACAGTCAGCTTTCTCTGTGAAAGCCACAACTCAGTGGGACGTCCCACCTGATGATATAAAGAGCTGCAGTTCCATCAGTACATTCAAAACCAAATTAAAAAATCTGCTAAAAACTACTCAGCTCTGTAACCACTAAATTTCATCTCATGGTCTTCTCATCAACGCAAATAATCTTGCTTTAAATTTGACAAGATTACATTATAAATTTCTAGTTTACATTGTGGGTGTGTGTGATTTTGTATTTTATATAATGTGTCCTGTATGGTTTTTTTGCTTTGTACTGTTTATTATTGTGCTGTTATATGTTTTAATTGTAAAGGACTGCAGATGAAAATTAGCTTGAAGCTCAATCTGGTGCAGTACATCAAATGTTAACATTTATGTTTCACACTGCACATGGTCCCATTAAATACAGTACAACAATACTGTAAAAACTTTGTGTCTGACTATCTACTATTTGTATGTATAATATGTAACTGTATATTCCTTGTAAATATAACATAGTTTTATCTGGATATATAGTTTTTCCTTCTTAATTTCTTCTTAGTGCTACTTTTATGTACTTTGTTCTATTTTACTGCCAAATTGATTGGTTTTTTGTATTGTAATTTAAATCATTTTAATATTTGCAAATATATTGTGTATGTGTGTGGTGTAGAGAGGGTAACGACTGAATTTCATTGTACAGCATTGCATAAGGACAATTAAAATGAACCTTGAACCTTGTTTCCTGTCTCACCTAAGAATGAGAAAAGAATTACCCAGAATGTGTTTTCTTTGCTTTAATTAACATACTCAGCTTTAGACTCTAACTAAACTAAGAGGCTGCTCTGTAGGTGGAACGGCAGCGGTTACTTCTGTATCTGCACCCACCTGGTAAGTCAGTTGCATGAACTGATTTTAATCAAAGTCTTACTGGTTGATAAACCAGTTTTGAAAAAACACTTTCGCTAGGGGGGGATTTCCAGTCAGACAAAAACAAGAATATCTAGTACCACAGGGATTAAAGCTGTGTAGAGACATTTTACACCAGTATTAACGCTTCATACACAGCATCCATTGTATTGCACATCAAATATTTATTATTTATTAACTATAGACTCTAACTAAACAATGGTTGTCCAGTTTTGATTCGTAAATTTCCATGTTTTTCACCTTTGAAATATTAATTTACTGAGGCCTCTGTTTCTTACATGTGTTTTTTTACAGCCACATTCATTCAGCCTGTAGGCATGCAGTCCCCTAAGGAAACAATGTATAGACTCATACAACAGTAATCCCTCTTAATCATCACTTATGACCTACTAGAAGTGTGTGTCTTTATGTATCTGCAGAGACTCTGCCGTCTGCCTGTATTTCCTTATTTTCTTATTATTTTGCTGTGTTCCGGATGTTTCTGGGCGTCAACCTTTGGGCAGTGGGTGTGTAGCCTCCAGCCAATAACAATGCACAGGATGTGAGGTCGGGACTGGTCACGTAGCAACCAGGTTACATGGCTGTCTCCGTCTCTCTCCTCTGCTCCGCTCTGCTCTCTGTCTCTGTGTCATGGATGTATGAAGAGCAGCAGGTCTGTGTGTCTGTTGACCGAGGGCGGGACTGAGCTACACACACAGAGCAGAGAGGCCACAGCGGACAGGATGAATCTCTGCATTCACACAACATCTGGCAATGCAGCACCACACTACAGGGTTGTGTGGAGGTGTGGGCGTGTTTATTTGTGCTTTAGAACGTAACCGCTGTGAAACAATCAGAAAATAACATTTAAAATAATGCTGCTCACTCTCTTCTCTCTCTCTCACTCATTGAGCCGGGGAGGAGGGGCCAACTTTGAATGCTGTGCGTTAAGAAACACCAACCAACAAATCCTGCATAGTGTACCTTTAACCTTACCTCAATTAACACCTTAACTCTAACCTTAACTAGGATGTTTTGCCTCATTAGGATCGGGCCATGAGGACTACTGGTCCCGCCAAAGTTGGTGTTTATACCAGAAAAGGTCCCAAAGAGGTAACAAACACACACACACTCATGTTATTCTGAGTTGCAGTCATGGAATCGGAGTGTAAAATCATCCACACTGTCAGCTGTCACACCAGGATAAAATCAACTTTGTACAATTAAAATGCAGCTAAAATCATCATTATGTGTTAGTGTCATAAGAGATCCCTCCGTTTGTTAGATGCTCTGTTTCAAAACCAGAGTAGAAATAGAAACATGGAACAATAAAATGTTTCTCCTGTTTTTTGCTGAACAGCAGGTTAGCTGTTCAGCAGGGATAAACCTAAAGTTCCCTCGCAAACCCCAAATCCTGCTTTGTAGTACAAAGCCAAAATGACACCCAGCTGAAAACATGATCCCATTTAAAACTAATATTCACAGCATCACATTAAGTAGCAACTCAACTCAATAATTATATTATTCAATGTTTGTATATAAATGGATGTAGTTGCTGTTCATTATAGATTGTAGAATGTCCATCTTTGATGGTGGAGCTGCCTTCTGATAGGCTAAAAGCATACAGACTGTGGGACTGATTGCCTGACATGGTCCCTGATTGGCCTCACCTGAGGAGGTGTTGGCTTTATCTGTCTGGAATGTTCTTTGTTCCTCAGTTTTACCTGATGATGGTCTAAGGACCAAAACATTGTATTCTAGTAAAGTTAATTGCAGTTAAAGGACAGTGCGCTGAAATTCTCTCTTCTCTTCTTGCCTATAGACATTTCCTCCTATGCACCTGTCTACAAGAAACTGAAGGTGTGCATGAGCCTCCTCAGTCAAAACTGTCACAGTATAAAGTTTACATGCAAAAAATACATAAAATGTGGAACAAATCTGGATATTCTGTTTCCTGCACAATCTTACTTACAAGTGTTGTCTTTGTAGTTTAAAAATAAAGACAGAATAAGAGAATTCCAACATTAGTTCACTCAGTTTAAAAATGAAAAAATCAGACAAATATATTATATAATAGACCTATTACATAATATAAATACATTGAATGGGCCTATTAAATATTTTCTGAAATATATCCAGTATATTATGTTTTGGAAATGTTTAAACTGAATATAAATGTGATTTTTGTGGTTCAAACAAATATTTTTCATTGTGAGCTACCTAAACAAAGATATATTTATATATTTTAATAAAGATTTATAATTTATAAACTGGAAAATTCCATATAAGATTAACCAAAATATCTTAAAGACTAGAGATTATTGATTCAATTTACTTTTTGTCAAACACAATTTCTAGTGTATTAGTGCATTACAACAAGCGAGGTGGTAATCTGGTTGTATTGCTTTTGAAATGTGAAACATTCTGGATACATAAATTAAACACACTCTTCACATGGACTGAATGAAGAGTCTGACTTTTGGAAATTATGTTGGAATTTGAGTTTTGGTTCGTTGTTTTGGCGGGATTGATGTATTTTAATTTAACCACCAGATGGTGCCATTATAACGTGTAAAGCAAACACAGGTGGCAATACAAGTGACAGATAATGGTTTGATTACCAAACCATGTGATTGTCCTGTAGGATGCCTTGTGTGATGTTTGAAAATGTATGAAACTGAAAATAGATTTTTGTATCAGAACTTTGTTTTTTAGTCTTACATACTTCTTCTTCTCATACTTTAAATACAGCAAGCTGATAATACTTATGTTCTTTTACTGTAGTAGGGTTTTCCATGCAGGTGTTTTACTTGTAATGGAGTATGTTTGCATTGCCGTATTTGTTCTTCGATTTAAGCAAAGGATCTCGGTACTTTTTCTACTGCTGGACACAGACTTTGAACGCAGCATCACTGTGCTATGATGTTTACATGCGGTTACTAAGCAACGGCTGCGGAGCGTTTCGGGTAACTCCATTAATTAGCTCGGTTAGCTCCTTAGCTACCGGGTTTTAACCTGATTCTGCCTCTCCCCGGGACGTGTTCCGGATGGCCGGTGTTCTGATAGACCCGACCCGGGCTCCGGTGGCCTTCGGCCAGCGGGCGGTGCCGCAGCTGTTCGCGGAGCTGCAGCAGCCGGAGGCCGGCAGGAAGCAGCGGGCTCTGGCTTCACTCTGCGACCTGATGCACGACCCGGAGCGGCTTTACCAGGCTGTTACTGGAGGTGACAAACAGCAAGCATGAAGGAATGATTTGTTCCCTGTAGAAATATACAGAGGAAGAAGTATTCAGATCATTTACTACAGTAAAAGTACCAATACAGCAATGTAAAAATACTCCATTACAAGTAAAAGTCCTGCATGAAAAATCCTACTACAGTAAAAGTACATAAGTATTATGAGCTTGATGTAGTTAAAGTATTGCAGTAAAAGTACATAAGTATTATGAGCTTGATGTAGTTAAAGTATTGCAGTAAAAGTACATAAGTATTATGAGCTTGATGTAGTTAAAGTATTGCAGTAAAAGTACATAAGTATTATGAGCTTGATGTAGTTAAAGTATTGCAGTAAAAGTAGTGGTTTGGTCCCTCTGACTGATATATTATTATATATGACATCATTAGATTATTAATAGTGAAGCATCAGTGTTAGAGCAGCATGTTACTGTTGTAGCTGCTGGAGGTGGAGCTAGTTTACACTACTTTATATACAGTTAGCTAGTTTAGTCCAGTGGTTCCCAACCTAGGGGTCGGGCCCCTCCAAAGGGTCAGCAGATAAATCTGAGGGGTCGTGAGATGATTAATGGGAGAGGAAAGAAGAAAAAACAAAGTTCAGTTTTTGGACTTTTTCTCTAATCTTTTGATTTTTGCTGAAATATTGGATCATTTGAACATTTCTTGAAATGAAAGCATGTGAGAAGTTTAGAGGGAAAAATCACTATTTGGTGGAGCTGTTAACAACTCATAGACATGTGAAATGTGACCCCGACTACACACTGCTTTTTGTAAGACGTCAAAAGACAAAAAGGTTGGAAACCACTGGTTTCATCTTTAACAATGTGTTGTATTTTAAAAGCTTGTTATATTATCCATTGTGTCAAATCTTCATCTGAAAAGTAACTAAAGCTGTCAAATAAATGTAGTGGAGTAGAAAGTACAATATTTCCCTCTGAAATGTAGAAAGTAGCATCACATGGAAATACTCAAGGAAAGTACAAGTACCTCAAAATTGTACTTAGGTACAGTACTTGAATACCACTGTCTTACTGTATATAAGAGAACAGAATTTCAGGTTTTATATGTATAATATCTGAGCAGTCTATCTATCTATCTATCTATCTATCTATCTATCTATCTATCTATCTATCTATCCATGTTACCTAGTCAGCAGGTGAAGCAGCTTGCAGGTTTTCGTTCTCACTGACGGATTTTCATCCTTCAACAACACCTCCAGCTGCTCCAAAAAACCTGCAGCAACAGAAGAAGAAGAAACATTTCTCCATTTTATGTCATGTTTTACAAACAAGATAAAGATTTAATAGGAAAAACTAATCATTTCAAAACAAAATCTGAATCATAAGTCAAATTCTCTTTAACCACATTAACCTCAGACACTCAGGGTTAGACTGTGGATAATGTCTCTTTTAATAACATGATCTGTTTACTGACAAACATATCCAGTGTTTGAACATGATTTCAGTATGAACAGAATGATTCTTGTGCAATTTGGGGGTAACATCAAGTCAAGTCAATTTTATTTATCCAGCACATTTAAAACAGGAGTTGACCAAAGTGCTTTAGAGAAAAAATGTAAAATACAATTAAACAATTAAAACAAAAATACATTGATAGATAAGTAAATTGTGAATTTGGATAGATGGAAGGATGGATTTACAGCTACATCCATGTAATTGTAAATTTTAATAATCAATTCTTTTTTTTTTTTCAAGAAAAATGAAAAAAAATCCCAGGAGACTTAACAACCATTTACACTTGGCCTCAGGTGACTCCTGTGACTGTCGTTACAACAGCCAGGAGCACTAACAAACCAAGTGGTATCAATGACCTTGATAAAGACCCCACCTGGGACTCCCCACCAGTCAGTTAGAACTGAAGAAGCCTTTTGGATGAGGCGAAATGTCTTCAAGTATCTACAACCAAGTCCAGTTGCCCTCAGTTCAACCCTCCTCGGATAACCATGACCTAGATGACCGAGAATCTTCACAGACACCCAATATTTATATTAACTAAAGCAAATGATTAAACTTTGCCAACACATTACAAACACATTCAACGTTTCCAGCCAAAATCCAAAGGTGACTGAGCTGCCAGACTGTGGAACAGTTTGCCTTCACTGTCAGAACCTGCCGTCAATCATCACCTTTAAATCCCAGCTAAAGCATGATAAAATTGTTAATTTTGTCTATTACAATTTACTAATCTATTTTTTTAATGTATTTTACATTTTTCTGTAAAGCACTCCTGTTTTAAATGTGCTCTATAAATAAATATGACTTGGCTTGATGTTACGACCAAATTGCACAAGAATCATTCTGTTCATACTGAAATCATGTTCAAACACTGGATATGTTTGTCAGTGAATAGATCATGTTATTAAAAGAGACATTATCCACAGTCTAACCCTGAGTGTCTGAGGTTAATGTGGTTAAAGATAATTGGACTTATGATTCAGATTTTGTTCTGATATGATTAGTTTTTCCTATGAAAACTTTATCTTGTGATAATAAGTAGGGTCCAGGATCCATGGCGGCCCTGTGACATTGCTTTAATGTGAAAGTGCTCCTGCTCTACCTTGGTGACTTCGTCTACCACCATGGCCTTTTGCTGTTTCTTGGTGGCTTTTGACCAGAACTGTTGTGGTGCTCCTCAGCTTAAGCCGGTATGACCTGTCTGGACTGGCTCCATCACATCTCGATGTTGCAGACTGGAGATGGCATGGTCTACCTCAGTTTGCGCCTTCCACTTGCAGCCTGTGTGGATGGGGACTTTCACACTCCTTATGACTCCCTCAGCTCCAGTACAAGGCATGCCTTCTCTTGCTTGTACCCTAGACTGATGGATTCATGTGGAGCTCCAGCATGTTACAGCCAAAGAGGCCTGCATCCAAAAACCAGTTGGGCAAGCCCAACCACTTCTGGATGTAGCTGTTAGCTAGGCTGTCCAACCTGCTAACCTCTGATGTGGGAATTTCACAGATCTTTAGTGGCCACATCACTCGTTGGCATAGCATATGTTGATAGCACCACGCCTTATACTTCCCGGGCAGATGGCTTCGATCAATCTTTGCCAGACCCTCCTCAAGTTGTTGTTTGGCTAGCTTCCCAACTTGTCTGTCCGACAAGGTGGTCTACTGCCTTCCAAGGTTTTGGAGTGGTTTTTCGGCCAGCTGTGGAATGGCTCTCCTCCAGTGCTCCAATCATACTTCAATGCTGCCACAAATGATGGCAGCATATGGGGGATATGGCGCATCCCATAGTGATTCCACATTCCAGCTGTTGCCATCCTGTCGTGACACGTGGTTTGCTGAAGTATTTGGTGATGACATTTTTGATTCAGTCAATGAAAGATGAAAGACTTCCATGGCAAAATCTATCAACGTGTGCGGCACTGAGCTGTACGCGTTGACAAGATTTAGCCACACAACATGTAGGTCACTCTTCTCGCTCTTTGCACGCTGGATTTGTTCCAAAATCACGGAGGAGAGCTCAATATATCCTGTTAATCCTGGGATTCTGGCCTTCTGGCAGCTTTTGTTGATGTATCCATTTGCCATGAGGAAGTTGGTTATCCTCCTTGCCAGAATGGAGAAGAAGATCTTTCCCTCCACGCTCTTTGAGAATGAATACCTTGATAGCTTACTGCCACGCCTATGGAATTTGCTGCTTCTTCCACGCTGTTTTCATGAGAACCCATAGTACTTTCACCACCTGTGGACAGTTCTTAGCTTATATGTCCATCAGGCATGGGGGCTGATGCTGACCTTGCCTTCTTGATGATTTCCTCAACTTCTCGCAGTTTATATGGGGAGGTATCAAAAGATAAGGTTGGTGGGGCTGGGGGCGTGGCACGTGTCCTGGGGAGCCGAGAGGTGTCTCTGCACTCCTCGAAGATGATTTTACCAAAGATATTGAGCTTATTCTCAACTTTTCCTCGCAATGGCAGCTCCAAAAGTTGGCTCAAGTTGGAGTCAAGCTTCTGCCACTCTGCCCCATCATTTGCTTTCGGTCACTTGATCTTGTCACACCTTCCTAACTGCTTCATCATTGGCTTAGTGGGGTGTGCCTCTGGAGGGCTGGTGTCCTTGTCTTCGCCAGGTGCCATCTTCATCAAGGAGCTTCCTTCTACTTCAGACGTCCCAGCACTATTGAGTCTTGCGGCACTGTGGTAGTAATCCCGGTTTTGGGTCCCTGTCGTCTGACCTGCTTGCACACATGCTGACG